>NW_028138432.1:0-20091 GCF_964270905.1 Leucopleurus acutus
CCTATGGCAGGTTTGGCAAAATGACTGCCTTGGTAGTTGGAGAACTGTTTTAAGGACAGCAGTCTTCTGCCTTACTATTTTTTAAAATGTAATATTCGAGAACTACAAAAGAGCATATATACACACACACGTGGATTGTGTTCGTATATGAATACATACGACTTGAGTGGAATTGCATGGGATTTGGATCCGGACAAGCGCGTGTGCTGTAACACACGAGGCTTGTGCCTTGATAGGAGCACGGCCTTTGGGCTCACAGGGACCTAGTCTGAATCTCGCTGCACTAACGCTGTGACCTTAGAAAGGCGTCCACACTTTTCTGAGCTTCAATTCTGCACCTAAAAAACTGGATGATAGAGTTGTGGGTCTGAAATGAGACACTGTAGATAAGGCACCTGGTGTATGGTTGACACTCAGAACATGTTAATTTCTTCCCCGTGACCAGGGCATTTTTTTGTTTTCTTTTGTATCTTGAAACTGAGGGAGATGCAGAGTGTTCTGTTCTTATTGGAGATGAGACTAAAAGTCAGCTGATAAGTCCTTAGCGCGCTGAGTGGAGAGAAGCAGATCTTAAGAAAGGGGTGTTGGTAGCCTCAATCTACCCAGATTTTCCAGCGTAAGGCAGTACTTTTATTTTGCCAGGAACCTTAGATGGTATCAGCAAGTCTTTGAAGGTGGGCTTGTTCCTTTGACCCTCGGTGGTCCCTAGAAGCACTGGCTGGGTGGTTGAAGAGGTTTGGGGGATGCTTAGAAGGAAGGACTAACTTCAGGGAAAGACGGGCTCCCAGCTGTGAATGAGGACAGTTGGGAGGGAGGGAGAACCTTGGGATGGGGGGTGTGATCTATTCACAGAACTTTTACTTGGGGGACTTGAAATATTAGGTTTTGATCCACAAGCCCGTGAGTTCGGTCATGTGAGTGGGAGTCCGTTTGGCAGTGCTCCAGGACATGCCCACGGGTCCCAGCTATCGCCTGCTGGGTCCCTGACCCTCAAATCTTCTGCGGGGGATGGGAGAGCCCCCCGCATCTTAGGGCATCTGCAGTTTGCCTGTCCTCATCTCTTTGCTCATTTCCAAACTCATCCCCTGCACTTCATATCTGTCAGGAGGAATCCACCGGCCAGGTGTTGCTGGAGATGGAGAGCAAGATTATGATTTTAAGTGGATCCTGGGCTGGGGGAATGGGGTGTGTGTGTGAGTGTTAGCATGTAGAGGATGGAAAGGGGTGGCCTGGAGGAGGGAACTAGTAGTAGATTACATTGACTAATTATAGGGAAAAAGCCATATTTGCTGCTCCATTAAGTGATTGCTAGGCTATGAAGCAGTTTATTGTAATTAATGCAGAAACAGCAAATAAATGTTGGGTCTGGAGTGGAGGGTCTCCAGACACCCCTCCCCCTCCAGCGCTCTGTGTTCACTGCACCCGCCATTATCCTGTAGGTAAAGAGCCTTGGGGGACGCCTGCATCCGGTGGACTGAGGTGTGGAGCCTTCGACCAGTTTTCTGCTGGTTTATTGTGACAGCTAAGGAAGATCTCTAGCCTGATCTCCTCCAGACTCTTCCGTTGGGGTTTTTATGTTTGCTAAGGATGAAGGAGGAGGGACAAACCCAGGCCATCACCGCTATTCGTGCCACAGTCATTTTAATTTCAGGGCACGAGAGTGGCAGGTTATACATCCAAGTCCATCGCGCTACGGGCCGTGTGGAGTTGTGATTGCTTTCCTTGATGATTTCTTGTTCAAATCAGCGGTGCTCTTAATTTTCCAGATGAAGTAAGAAGAAAATTGGAGACTCCTCTCCCACCCTGTGTCTCTTCAGCCAAGGTTTTCTGAGCGTGACTCTGATTTGCAGGGTTAATGTTAATTAGGAGGCAGTTTAGACCTCAGTGGCTTGATGAGGGAGCTTCACGTCGTGACAAAGGTGGCTTCTTTTTGCACGTGCCTGCTTTTGGTGAAAATGTCTGGGTTTAAAAGCCAAGGGAATAAAGAGAGAGAGAGAGAGAGAAAGGGATGAGGGCCTGTCTCTTAAAGAAATGCAACAGATTCTCCTGGGCCTTCAGGGAGGAGCATGACGAGAGCTGGGCGTCTGGGTCCGGAGGAAGTTCTGCCTCTGTCTGCCCTCTCCCTGTCCCCAGCATCGTGGGGCCGTGACCGGTTTGCCGCCACTGCTCTTTGCCTCAGTTTCCTTCTCTGTAAGGGAAGGTCCTAAGAAAGGCACGACTCATTTCCTTAGTTTCCAAACTGGGTGATGCTCGGATTCCTCTGAGGCGAGTGCCCCTGTCAGTGCCAGGCCGCAGGCAGATGCTTCGTTTTGTGCTGAGGCTCCAGGTTCTTGCCCCCAAGCCTCACCAGTGCTTACTCAGTCTTTTTGGGGAGGGTGGCAGAAAGGACAAGGACAGAGACAGCCAGCAAGCTCCACTGTCCAGTTAGGGGGAGAGGAGCCCTAGACAGCTCGCTTCAGGTTGGATCACATTAGGGGCCTTTCTTCTTTGGCCTGTGGATTTGGGTTGGTTTTCCTTTTGCCGGGCGTGGAGGGGGCAGGAGGGAGGGCCGCTGACCATGGATGTGAATGTTCCAGGCGCAGCGGGAGAGGCCTGGCTTCTCGTTCTTATCTCGGTGCTGAGTAGCTGAACTTGACCTTGGGCTAGTTGCCTTGCAGCCCTGTGCCTCCGTTGCCTCATCTGTAGACTGAGGAAAGATGAGGGAGTATGTGGTGGCAGCCAGCTGCGCTTAGGGTTTGAGAGAATAGGCTTAGGAGGCGGGCAGTCTTAGAGTTTTCTTTCTGGCCTAATAATTTCCTAGGCTGTGGGACTTTGGGAAGTTCACTTAACTTTGCTGGCCCTCAATTTCCCCATCTGTAAAGTGGGGTAAGGTAAGACTAGTATTTCCCTTACGGGGTTGTTGCTAGATTGCCTGAGCGTGTTCGTAAAGGGCTCACTCAGCATGGGTCCGGGGCGTGGTTGGCACTTTGGTAAGTGGGAGCTGCTTTTGCTGTGAACAGCTCTGCAGAGGTCCGACTGAAGGTGCCTGAGACATTCGCCAAGGTGTGGCCACCTCCAGAAGACACCCGCGCTGCACAGGTTGACACTGACGCTCTGATTTGGACAGAGCCTCCTGCGGAGGGCGATTTGCGGTCAAGGAGGCGACGTCTGCCCGAGATGCCTGGTCCGGAGCTTAGATGACGACATACCCGGGCTGTGATCCGCCACTGCCCAGGCTGTGGGCCCTGGCTGCCTTGTGTACCCTGCAGGGCATAGGAAGCTGTGGGGTGGGCCCATCTGTGTTCCCGGGCACCAGACAGCTTCACGGGTGTGGGGACTGCATCCTCCCCGCGTGTGACATCTCAGCTGCAGCAGGAGGGAAGAGGGAGAAAAGGAGGGCCGATCGCCAAGTGATGTGGAGACTCACGTTAGTTTTTGGAAGCCCACGTCTGGTACTCTCTGAAATTCAGAGGCCTTGCTCGACTGAGGCAGGGCTGGTCAAAGGCCATTAGCGATTTCAGAATGTTAAGTGTGTTGGGCAGACAAAGGGTCTGTCTTTTGATTGCTTCCTCTCCCGCAGTCCTACCCTCTTGGTGAAAAACAGGCACCAGCACCTGTTTCTCATGCCTGGTGTGTGCAGGAGGAATGTCTGAAGTGGGGGCGGGTCCAGCCCTCTTCGGCCACCTGCCCCGGGGAGCAGTGGCCGCGGCATCTTGTGGCCAGCAGGCTCCCACCCGCTGCCGCCTGACTTCCTTCTCGGGGGTGGGCCTGCTGAGGTGTTGTAGGTGGAAAAGCCTTAGGAGGTGTTGGTATACTATTACTGTTATGCCCTTGAAGGGAGGATGGAAAGAGGGAGCGTGGCAGAAAGCATCTTGTGGGAGGGGCAAAAGGGGGTCTATGCAAATGAGCACAGCCCAGGCCATGTACTGGACACACACAGTCTCTTAGGGTGCTCTCGGGCCCTGTAGAGACTCCGACTCAGGCACTGGCCCTGCCCTCCCAGCTCCCAGGCTGAAGGGAGGCAGGTGTATAAACCAGGCAGGGTGCTAGGGTGGGGACAGTGGCCGTGCTCGTCTGGACCAGGCACAGGAGGGGCGCAGAGGAGGAGAGGGCAGGGCAGGGCAGGCCTATCAGAGGAGGCCTCCGGGAGCTGCGTCTCGAGAGGAGAGATCCTCCAAGTCGAAGGAAGTGTGGGAGCACTTAGGCAGCTTGGCTTTTGCGGGGCAGGGCAAATTGTTCCTTCCAGTCTGGAGTTCACCACGCAGAGGCGGATGGGGTGAGAGACTGACTGGCTCACCGCACAGCAGGTGACTGGAGCTCTGACCCGGAGCCAGACCAAAGCTGGGGAGTGGAGGACAGTCCCTGCGTCTGCATCTGACAGGGGACATATCCATTCAGCAACTTACCACAGCATCCGTTATTGGAGGACGATGTTCATAAATGCTACAGAAACACATAGGGTGTTTCAGGGAGTGTATCTTTGCCTCTGGTTCCCTCTCCCAGTGCCTCCCAGCGAACCGGCGTTGCTGCTCCGTCTCCGGCTGGGTTCTCCTGGGCTGATTCTGTTCCAGCCCATTCCATTTAGCTCTCCCTTCCAGCAGGACCCAAGCTAGGATCACGCCTTCCAGAGAACACTTTAAAAAGCCTTGCTTCCCAACAGACCGCGTGTCAGCCTTTCCCCGAGTGCGGCCGTGCTCAGCAGAGGCCTCGAGCCATCTTTACATGTGAAAGGTGAGCAAATCAAAGGGGAGCCGTTCTGCCTCAGCGAGGCCTTTTGTGTAAAAGGACCTTCTGGAGTGAAGCGGACCTGCTCCGTGGGGTAACCGGGGGAGGAGTCAGGGCTGGGAGCAGACAGAGGATGCCCGGGACGGAGGTGGAGGATCCTGGTGGGGATAAAACACAATCTGGAATATGTCTTCCGTTCGGACGTTCCGTGGAAGCAGGTTGAAGTGGCTGACGGGACATCAGCATTGGCAGTTTTTCCCTGCTCTGACTACCCTGGCTTTATTTCCTCTGAGATCAAAGCCGGGAGATGAGGCTCGGTTGCAGGCTGCGTTGGTGTCCCTTCCTTGGTGACCTTGGGGTCTCGTGTCTTTCCTTGGGGTCACTGGGGTTCGTTTCAGACAAGGTGTGTTTGGTCTTGTGGTCAGAGGGAGCGCTTAGACGGAAACCCTCACAAAGGGCTTCGAGAGGCTGGAAAGCAGCCTGGAGGCCAGCCCCGTGTTTCCCAAGGATTCCCAGATAGCAGGAGTCTGGAAGTTTCTCTTTGCAAGCCTTGCCGCTCCTCCGAGGGGCCATCCTGCGGGGTGTTCATTTTGCACTGAGACAAGGCAGAGGCCTGGAGAATGCCTGCCTCCCCGCCACCCACCCTGGCTGCAGAGTGAATCCCATCCTAAAAGTAGTGCGGGCTTCCAAGCCGTGATTCTCGCCGATGTGATCAAGCAGCACGTGTGTGGCCGGCTCGTCTTTCAGGAGTAAGGATGCTGCTTCATGTCAGAGGAGTGTCCAGGTCTCAGGGCGCCCCCTTCCCTGCTTCCTCTCTCCCCTCTGTGTTCTGCAAAGGTGGGAGGCGGGTAGGAAGGGGTGTGTAGGGGGAAATGTTTTAGCCTGTCTTTTGATTTTGCGTTAAGTCGCTGTCACAGTAGGTAGATGTGCCTTGAGAATCCTTCGGAAGCTTTTATAATTGAGTCCTTTACCTCAGTGACAAGATACTACTCACCTTCCCTAAAGCGTTTAGTTTATGCTCTGTGCACGGAGCAGGAGGGCAAAACTTTTTTTTTTTCCCTAAGAAAATATGTCGTAGAAGAGGCTTGCCGTCCAGGGCAGTTGGGTGGCCACCTATTAAAGCTTTAATAATTGAGGAGACATCTGGGTACCTGAGTGGAAGGCCGCCCTTCTGGCAGGGATGATTCTGCTTTCGAAAGAACGTGCTTACCTTTAACTGCGAACGGCTGTGCCTGGAGTAGTATTTAATTTTAAATTGCCCATGTCCGGCAACCTCTGTTGCTCTTTAAACAATAAAATGTTTTTCATCTTCCCGCAGCTGTGTTCTCTGCTAGGGGCTTGCCTTTTTGCGGGGGAGAGGGGGCTCCTGGGCCTCTCCCTACTCCCCTTCTTTCCCTTTCAAACTCGCCAGGATTTCTAGAGAACACTAGCTGTGGAGTCCCCACCCGTAAACTCTCCAGAGTGGGTGGCTGGGAAGTTTATAAGCAGAGGCATCAGGCAGTAATGTCAGCCCCTGGGGCTGAAATGCTTCCTCTGTTGGCAGGAGGACCCGGGAGTCATTTTGTGTCCCGGACCCTTACCAGAGCTCCTGTCTTTTTCTCCAGCTCAGGGGGGACTTGATTTGTCTTTGATAATCAGAAACAGATTTTGCTTCCTGATCCATTGTAGATGTGTTGGAGATGGATGCCAAGCCTTAAGCCACTTAAAGAGCATGTGAACATGTACTTAGATACAAAATAAAGAAGGGCTAGCAGAGAAGGGTCTTCTTCGAAATCCCCCAAACCAAAAAAGTCTCGAAACGACAACACACAACAGTGACAAAAAAACTCCATCCAGACCCTGGAAGGGCAGCGAATGGGAAGAGAACATTTGGCTCCAGAGTCATCAGAGTTGGTGGAGCACGTGAAAGGGTGGAGGACACACGTGGCCGCCCCAGAAGCATGGTCTTTGGTGGGGGGAGGAGTGCGTTCCCGGAGCCTGGGGGCTCCCAGCTGACGTGGCAGGTCGGTGGTGGGGACTCGGGGGGTGTTCACAGTGTGCCCAGCGGGGCTCTGTTCCTTCTCAGGAGAGCCTTCGGTTAGGAAATATCTATCGCTCTGTATTTGCAAACACTCTTAAAGGGGCGTGATGCCAACAAAAATAGGCAACTTTAGGCGATTTCAAGTGTGTTCAGGGCGGCTCTCAGTGGGGAAGCCCATTGCTCTGATGCCCTGGATCAGCGCTGCCCAAGGTTTATTTTCCTTTTTCGTTCTAAAAAGGGGCCTGCAGAGTTGAGCAGTGTTGGGGTATTGGTTTCTTTTCATCCTTGTGGACTTGTTTCTCTTTAATGAAGGCCCCTCCGGCCCTCCACCCCCGAGGGGTTGTCCTGGCGACACTGGCTGTGAGGTTCCCAGGTGGCCCTGGTTTCAGGCATCCTTAAGGCCCAGGCCTGTGCTTGTCCCCAGCCCTCCCCCCATGGTGTTTGCAGTTCAGCCACTGGACCAGAACTCGCACTCGTGTCTCTCACTCCAAACAAAAAATAAACCTGTGTGCTCTAGGTATGCATTTTAGAGGTGTGTATAAGTGTTTTTTCTCTTGACAAGTTTGTTGCCTACAGCTGTGCAGCCACAGCTGGCTTTGAAATCCAGAAAATACACATGTTTTTAAGTGACTGGGGGGTAAGGCTGGTTGAAGGAGGAGATGGGGTGGTGTGGTTTGACTGTAATCACACATAAAACGCTCTGACCCCAATTTTTTTTTGTGGCCGCGGCACGTGGGATCTTAGTTCCCCGACCAGTGGTCAAACCCGTGCCCCCTGCAGTGGAAGCGCGGAGTCTTAACCACTGGACCGTCAGGGAAAGTCTCCTGACCCCAATTTTTAAAGAAATCATTTAATTAAAATATGGTCAGAGACAGTTATTGGGAAGAAGAAAGTTTTTAAGTTTGGGATTCCCGTTTATCCGAGTGAAGAGTGTTTCTGGTCAACATAGAGATGAGAAGCATGGGGGGAGGGCTTAAGGGTGCTATCTCCCGCCCCCACTGGGGGAGGCAGCTGCTTGGTGGGAATGGGAGCAGAAAGGTGGAGAATCTGGGGAGGCGAGTTGGTAACAATTTATTGAGGCTCTGAGCTGAGCAGGGATCAGGTTTTGGATCTGTTTTTGCCCTTAACCCCTCCCCTTTCTAGGAGCCTCGTAGGAGGAAGGGACGGCAGGTTTCGGTGCACAGAGTAGCTTCGGTTTCTCAGAAGTTTCTTCTTTCCAACTTTTAAAAGATGATTTGCATCCCTCAGCTGGGACTGGCCTTTTAAGATAAGGATTCCTCAACTTGATTGTTGAGCCAGGAGCGGCTGGAACATACTCTGTTTTCAAGGTTGGGGGCAGCTAACTTTCAGGGAGGCGAGGGTAGGCAGGGGAGGGGAGTTCTTTGGGTTCAAGGATACCCGTTTTCTCCCCTCCTGGGAAGAAAGCCTTTGTTTTTGTTTTCTTTTGCTGTCTTCTTCTAACTGCTTGGAGTAACTAGATCAACAAACTGGCAGAAACCAAACAGATGAACCATTAAAGAAGTTTGCAATGGCATAGATGGGGCTCTGTTTAGGAGGCTAGTTAGCATTTTTACATTTTCACATTGACCCGCCATTCCTCGGCGTTTCTCTGGGTGCTTGCAAATCAGAAAAAAAGCCACACACACGCGATAAATGGGAGGGGACGGCACGACACTTCAGCGGAGGAGAGGCCCGGAGGAGAGTACGCATAGCTGTGTGCTGTTAGCAACCTTCAAATAAAATCGCTTGTGGAAGGCCCGTATCTGCGCCTGGGAAGCTGCTGTGTTCTTAGTAGCTGTTTTGAATTCTGTGGTATAGAACTGAATGTTTAAAAACAGTTACAGGAACTTCTCCCCGAAGAGGTATTCCTGAGGATTTCTGCGCAAACAGAATCCTGTTTTCCCAGCAAGCATCATTATATTTTTAGAAATGTTTTCTTTCCTGATTGCCTATCAGTTAGTAAGGCTCCTGGCACTTTCTGTCATGCCAATATGATTTCCTGAACAGGTGTTTTGAAGGATGAGGGGTTATATTAAAAAAAAAAATACTGAAGGATACTTTTTGTCCCAGGCATCGATACCTTTGCATCCTCCATGGACGCAGTGGGAGTGGAGACCCCATGGGTTTTCTACCCCCGCTCTCCTGGTGAGGGCAAGGAAAGGGCCCTGCTGTTCTCATCAGCCGGGTAGCTTTCTCTCTCTCTTCTTCCCTCCCTCTACCCCTCCCCTGTTCCATCTGCTCTTCTTTTTCTTTCTTTCTCTCTTTCTTTTGACTGATACCTAACTCCTTGTTCCGTTGCCAGGATTTGGGGAGAGTCATTTCATGGGGACCAACAGAACTGGTGGCTGTAGTTTTACTTGCTTTTTGGCATTTAAGGAAATAACTTACAAATAAATTTTTCTGTAAAGACTGAGCACCATAAAAAAGAACGAAATAATGTCGTTTGCAGCGACATGGATGGACCTAGAGATTGTCGTACTGAGTGAAGCAAGTCAGGCAAAGACAAATATCAAATGATAGCTCTTGTATGTGGAATCTATAGTCACAGGTGTAGAAAGCTTACGGTTACCAAGCAGGATGGGGGGAGGGATAAATTGGGAGATTGGGATTGATGTACACACACTGCTCTATGTAAAATAGATAACTAATGAGGACCTATCGTATGGCACGGGGAGCTCTACTCAATACTCTGTAATGACCTATATGGGAAAAGAATCTAAAAAAGAGTGGATATATGCCTAGGCATAACGGATTCACTGCTGCACACCTGAAACTAACACAGCATTGTAAATCAGCTATACTCCAATACGGATGAATTTAAAAAATAATAAAAAAATAAAGACTGAGCACAGATTTTAAGTGTTTGAGGGGAGAGCTGAAGGTGGCCTGTGGCGATTTTTCCTCCCTCTCCTTGAAGCGGTGTGTCCTTGCATTTTCCTCCACGGTCACTAATAAGAACTGCCGGCCTAAATCAGTGTCTCTGAGAATCATTGATTTACTAATTGTTCATAATCGCCTCCTGGCTTCCCCCTCCTGCTGAGAGCACTTTTGTTTTTCACTATTCTGCAAGGAATTGGAGGATTTCTGGAGGGTTTAAGAGGCACCCCACAAAAGAGTTTGGCGTGCCACTGTTGCTACTTGTGCTTCTCAGAGGTGACCGTGCCTTGGTATCCGGGTTCCATAAACCAGGGGCTGCCACTGACCTTTCCCAAGGTCGCTTGTCTGATGGAGAGCGGATTCCCCAGCCCACTGAGGGCCTCAACTTAATTTCTTCCTTTCCTAAGGCAAAATGACCTCCCAGTAAACCCCACCCCTCGCCTTTAGAGTGAACAAACAGAATTAGGAAGATGTGTTCTGGTAGAGAGCAGGCAGCGTTGGGAAGAAACACAGGTACCACTCATTAAAACGCTGCGGTGGGATGAGGCTTGCTAGGAAGTGCAGGGTCCTGCAGGGTAGGACGCGATGCTCGGCGACACAGCAGAGGCCAAGAGGGGGGCCAGCCTGGAGAGACTGCAGAGAGTTTTGGAGTAACATTTCTCATGCATTGGGAATTAAAAAGAAAAGCAGCCCCATTCGCTGCACATCCATGGTCTCTTGAGAGTATTCTGCAAATGAGTAGTCTCAAAAAGCCCCTTCCTTCCTTCCTTCCTTCCCTTCCTTCCTTCCCTCCTTCCTTCCTTCCTTCCTTCCTTCCTTCCTTCCTTCCTTCCTTCTCCTTCCTTCCTTCCTTCCTTCCTTCCTTCCTTCCTTCCTTCCTTCCTTCCCTTCCTTCCTTCCTTCCTTCCTTCCTTCCTTCCTTCCTTCCTTCCTTCCTTCCTTCCTTCCTTCCTTCCTTCCTTCCTTCCTTCCTTCCCTTCCTCCTTCCTTCCTTCCCTTCCCTTCCTTCCTTCCTTCCTTCCTTCCTTTCTCCTTCCTTCCCTTCCTTCCTTCCTTCCTTCCTTCCTTCCTTCCTTCCTTCCTTCCTTCCTTCCTTCCTTCCTCCCTTCCTTCCTTCCTTCCCTCCTTCCCTTCCTTCCTTTCCTTCCTTCCTTCCCTCCTTCCCTTCCTTCCTTTCCTTCCTTCCTTCCCTCCTCCCTTCCTTCCCTTCCTTCCTTCCTTCCTTCCCTTCCTTCCTTCCCTTCCTTCCTTCCTTCCTTGCTTCCCTCCTTCCTTCCTTCCCTCCTTCCTTCCTTCCCTCCTTCCTTCCTTCCTTCCTTGCTTCCCTCCTTCCTTCCTTCCCTTCCTTCCTTCCTTCCCTTCCTTCCTTCCTTCCTTCCCTCCTTCCCTTCCTTCCTTCCTTCCTTCCCTTCCTTCCTTCCTTCCCTCCTCCCTTCCTTCCCTTCCTTCCTTCCTTCCTTCCCTTCCTTCCTTCCTTCCCTCCTTCCTTCCTTCCTTCCTTCCTTCCTTCCTTCCCTCCTTCCCTTCCTTCCTTCCTTCCCTTCCTTCCTTCCTTCCCTCCTTCCCTTCCTTCCTTTCCTTCCTTCCTTCCCTCCTTCCCTTCCTTCCTTTCCTTCCTTCCTTCCCTCCTCCCTTCCTTCCCTTCCTTCCTTCCTTCCTTCCCTTCCTTCCTTCCTTCCCTTCCTTCCTTCCTTCCCTTCCTTCCTTTCCTTCCTTCCTTTCCTTCCTTCCTTCCTTCCTCCCTTCCTTCCTTCCTTCCATCCTTCTCTCCCTCCCTCCCTCCCTCCCTCCCTCCCTTCCTCCTCCTCTTTCTTTCCTTTCTTCCCCCCCACTTCCTTCTCTAAACCTTCATAATAAGACCCTTTGCAAGGGCCTCATGAGGAGCTCGAGGATGCCTCCTTGCCGTGTTCATGTGGGAAATCAGTGCTGCGCAGAGAAAAGAAACTCAACACTGCTTCCCTCGGTGAACACTGAGCCCCACGGGGGCTACCCCGAGCATCTTACAGGCTGCTGAGCTTGGAAGCCCTGTCGTACCTGAGTGTGGGTGCTGTATGGTTGGCTGGTGGATCACCTCTTCTATAAATCCTTCGCGGCCAGCCCTGGGGAAGTGGCGTGGCGAGGACGGGGAGCATTAGGGACGGTTTTCAGAGGGAGGATCTCCAGTTCCTCAGTCCCAGGGTCTCGGGTGTTGACTCTCCCCTGACCGGGTTGGTCCCATGCTTCTGTTCTGCACTTGTCGGTTAGTGTTTGGTGTTTGATGTTCTGCTCTGTGTTGGGTGTCCAAACGCAGGTGGGGGCTGGGGCTTCAGCACAGGTAAGAGGCTTGAGGTTCTTCTAGGACTTTAGGTCTTTCTTCTCCTAACTAGGGCATCAGAGAGCTCTCTCCCTGCCCCATTAACCCCTCACGGTTGCACGGGTGGCCAGCCCGGGTTCTTTTGTTAATTACATGCAATCAAATGGGTTCCATCACAGGCCCTGCCTGGAGGGGGCAGGATATAGGTTTCAGCAGGTTGTGAGTGAAATCAGTCCCAGGGTCAGAGCACCCAGGACAGAGCCCGGCGTGAGAGGATCGTGCTGGGCCAGCTTCCTTGCGGGGCGCTATAGACCAGACGGACGTGGTCAGACTATCCCCTTCTGCAAACAGCAGTAGGGCTGAGTGTGGGCGAGCAGGCCCAGGGCCTGCTTTATTTCTCCATCCCTCTTCCAGAGGCATGTTTGGCAGAAGACAGGCTTTGTGGTTTGGTAGATAGGGCCTCTCTTAGAGACAGTTCTGGCGTTGAATCCTGGCTGTGTGACTTGGCCAAGTTACAGACCTCTCTGAGCCCCATGTGTGTCATATGTAAAGTGAGACTAATAGACTTTGCCTGGCGGTTGTGGGGACTGAAACACCTTCTCCAGAGCAGCTGGCACGGTGCCTGGCATTCAGTAGGTGCTTACACAGTGCCGACTGTTCAGCCAGGCTGTTGCCGTTGGGAGAGGCCAGAGGTTTTGCAGGTATCAGACCTTACACCAGTCGGTTAATTTTGCTCATGTGGACGGAGGGGCTGCAGTGTGCTGCCTGGGCTTCCAGGCCCTGGAAGGTTCGTCGTGCCCCCCTCTCTTTTCTGCAGAATCCACCCCCATCCTTACACGCGTGGGATCTGCTCAGTTAGGGGTAACTTCCCAGTCAATTCGAGACGGTTGGCAGCCCAGCTTCTCCTGGGTCCCCCCGCCTTTCCTCTGACCCCCGTCTGAGAGTAGCTTTTGCCAGACACTGAGGGATGTTCTAACCGTGCAGCCCCTCAGCCGCGAGCTGAGGGTGGTCCTCAGCGCCCGGATTATCGATTGCTCCGGTTCGGTTTCTGATTCTCGCCTGATTTAGTGAGGTGATGGGCGAGAGCGGTGATGGAAGGAGTGGGGGCTGCGGAGGGTTGTACTGAGCGTGGACGTGTGATTACCTTCAGTGCTCTGGCCCAGGGTCCTCAGCCTCGGCGCCGTTGATACCTTGGGCTGGACAGTTCTTTGGGTGTGGTGGGCTGCATTGTGAGATGCTTAACACCATCCCTGTCCTCTACCCACTAGACGCCAGTGGCACCCCTTCCCCAGCCGTGACGCCTAACCGTGTCTCCAGACACTGTCAGATGTCTGCTGCGGACACAGTCACCTTTGGTTGAGAATCACTGATCTAGCCCCGCAGGTGGCTTCTGTGCAGGAAGAACGGGAAAGGTTTGTCTGCGTTCTGAGGGTCTTTGGGTTTGAACCTGCACCATGAAATATTCATGGGATTCAAGAGCAGGAAGGCGCTCAGGCATGTCACCTGGGCCAGGCCATGACCCGGGTAGTCCTCTCTGCGGTCAAGTGACAAGGCAGAGAGAGGGATGCTCCCCCAGGCCAGCCTCTCTGTGGAGCTCTTCACCGAGGCCTTTTTTGCAGAGGGACTTTGGACTCGGGCTCCCGGCAGTCCCGTGTTTCGGGCCTCCAGGAGTTTGGTTACAAGCTCATGAGTTTGCTCTGCCTTCGCATCCTCTGCACACACACATTCATCACTCCGGAGCGGGCCCCACTGCATGCACAAAATGGACTTTTACTTGAAATGAATTCATTAAAAAAAAAAAAAAGGTTCTCTTGCTAGGACTCCACTGTTCTCTCTTCTCCCCTTTTATTCGTCTCTGTCGTCTGTAAGATGAGCCCTTTAGAGGGTGTATGGTGAGATTGGCTGGCCAGGGATCTTACTAGGCCCTGATTAAAGGCAGATTATCAAATGGAAGTTGAACGTTGCTGCCGCGCTTGCAGACAAGCCAGTTGTGTAACATAGAATCCATCACCGTTCCCTTGGTGAGAAGAAGGAGGCCACGCAACAGTGACGTCAGCTTAGTTGCCAGCGGCCCGGCTGCCGTGCCGGAGGAAGGGAGCCCACCGGCACCAGGCACCGTGACGTTTCCAGCTTTCGGTAAGTGAGTGGGGGAGAAGGTTGCTTCCTCTGATCCGTGGGAAGCTCAGAGACGAGACCTGGGTGTTGCCAGCAAGTCGCCAAGCAGTAGCTTTAGATATATATATTTTTAAAATTTATTTATTTATTTATTTTTGGCTGTGTTGGGTCTTTGATGCTGCACGCGGGCTTTCTCTAGTTGCGGCGAGCGGGGGCTACTCTTCGTTGTGGTGCGCAGGCTTCTCATCGCGGTGGCTTCTCTTGTTGCGGAGCACGTGCTCTAGGTGCGTGGGCTTCAGTAGTTGTGGCATGCGGGCTCAGTAGTTGTGGCTCATGGGCTCTAGAGCGCAGGCTCAGTAGTTGTGGCACGCGGGCTTAATTGCTCCGCGGCATGTGGGATCCACCCGGACCGGGGCACGAACCCGTCTCCTCTGCATCGGCAGGTGGACTCTCAACCACTGCGCCACCAGGGAAGCCCCTGCAGGCGGATTCTTAACCACTGTGCCACCAGGGAAGCCCAGCTTTAGATATTGAACTTGGGGGAGCCAGACAGCTTTACGGGCTGTGTGTGAGGCCCGTGATGTCTCAGTGTCTTTGGCCTCCCTCTCATTTAGAACAAAAGACGCTTGTCCAGTTGGAGCGGGTGTGGGGATCAGGGCTGGGAGAGGCAGTATAGCCTAGTGCTTGAGAGCATAGGTGCTGGGACCAGACTACCTGGCCAGGTATGAAGATGGGACTCTGGGCAAGTTATTTAATCTCTCTGTGCCTCAGTTTTCTCATCTGTGAAATGTGGTGAGAGCATAGTGCCTTCTTTGGGGTGGTTGTGAGGAATTAATGGAAGTAAAGGGCTGAGCCTAGAACCAGGCAAGGAGGAAGGGACCTACTCTTACCTAAATTATTCCAGTGTGTTATTCTGGAACGGATGGTCAGCCTTACTCCTGAGGCTCTATGACCGTTCGTGGTTCTTACACGTCACCGTGCAGAAAAATCACCTGGGCCCTTCCCTGGATGTGTTGAAATCGAGGCCTCAGCTGAAGGCCCCAGGTGGTGCTGACGCGGGGGGCGGGGTGAGGGTGTGGGTCTGCACAGAGCCTTGTGACTCCTTAACGGCAACGTTTTTCAGATTCTCAAGGAACGAGGGTCCCCAGGGTCATCACAGTGTCCGTCTTCAGCTGGGATTATGTGGCCACAGTCCTGCCTACTCCAGGTTGCCTGATTTGGGCACTGCGTGGGCGTGGCGGGTGTGGATGGCTGCAAGCCTTCCATCTCTGACCCTGGATCTGTCGGGTCGGGCCTGCGTCGTCCGAGGGCTGGGCCAGCACCGGCGGCAGTGAGGTGACAGGAGGATAGTCGGCTCTGGCCTGCAGTGTGTCCCTGTTTCTGGCCAAACCAGCGCCCCACGCCTGGTTCTGACTTTGCTGGCAAGAGCTGTGGGCCTGTTTCAGTGGGTAACTGGTGTGTGTGTGTGTGTGCACGTGTGCAAAAGAAAACATCAAAACGTTTGGGGAGTGTTTAGGGAAAATAGCAAGGAGCAGATTGCCAGGATTCGCTTATATGTTTCTTTTCCTTGCCTTTTTGCTGTACATGTGTGATCAGGGTCCTGGAGCGTTCCGGAATACAGCTTTGCCTTTTCTTACCCCAACTGTTCTTTCTTACAGCGGAGAGGATACAGTTCAGCACCGATAATACTGAGCAATAAATAACCCGGAGAAGATGAATAGCCTTGTGTGGTGGTAAATTAAAGTTGATTTATTGCACATAATATATACAGGTGCTCCTAATGTAATTAAGCAGCCAGGCTTTTAATGCTGCAGAATCTGAAAGAAGACCCAAGAAAATTGGGTCTTAATAAGGCTTATTGAAATAACACCTAAACATGCCGCTTAGGACCGTTATAGGATGCCGGAAGATGGATTGACTCCGCGGCTTTTTCTTATGTGCAGAGATGACACACCTGACCCGTCATCAGCAGGGCACACGCCGGAATTGTTCTCCCTGCGCTGGGACTGGGTCGTGCCGAGCTGTCTGTGCACTCTGGCCTCGCCCCCCTTGTGGCCAGCAGTCAGGTCCAAGTGTAGGGCAAGGTTGCCCGAGGGGTTGGGACTCAGGACCCCAGCCTCACTAGCACCCTCTCCTAAGAACCGGGACAAGCAAGAGAGGGTTGGTAAATTCACAGACTGAAGCCACTCCCCCAACCCCTCCCCCTTTCCCCTGCCCCCTGCCCCCTGCCGTAGGCTGAGCACTGTGCCGGAGATGGGGATACAGGGATGCAAGCGAAACACAAAATAGCCCCCATCCTCAGCGGGGTTGGGAGAATGCTGTGAAGGAGGCAGAGGCAGGAGGACACAGGAGGGGATGGACCCCTGGAGGAGGTGCATTTGTGGGGACTGGGTTGGGGGCTGGGAAGGTCCTCGGGTGTACCATGAGTACAGGACAGAGCGGTGGGGCAGCGGTCTCGGGGGAAGGGGGCTGGAGGGCGGGGTCAGGGTTTGGGTGGGAGAAGAGGCTGGACAGGTGGTTTGGTGGCAAGAACAGGAAAGATTCTGCGTTTGAAGCCAAGATATGCCTTGATATGGCCTGTACCCGAAGCCAGTCTGGAGTCATGCAGGCTTTGTTAGCAACGGCAGGACCAAATTCATCTTTTAGAAAGAAAATTCTCAGCAGCGTTTTGGGGTTTGAGAGAGACCACTTAGCTAAGAGAACAGGGCCTGGACAAGGGCAGAAGCCGAGTGAGTATGGAAAGGTGGCAGTGAGAGTTAACTGCCCCCGTGCCTGAGGCCTGGTGACTCCAGGGGAGTGGGGGGGCGGCGGGGTATTTGGAGAGATGGTGAGTCAGTGCTGAGCCAGTACTGGTGTAAGAACCCCCCTGGCATCTCCAGCTGCTGGGGTTCCCCCCTGTCTGGGACTGTAACCAGGTCCTCGAGGTATGCCATGTGGGGAGGCGGCTCCACGTTGCCCTTGGGAGCATTTGGGGCCAGGAATGATGGAAGAGTTTCTCCAGCCTTTCTGTCAATTGCCTTTAGGAGCTTAAGATTTTAGGGAGGTGAAGGAGACGCATGCTCTACTCTGAGAAAGGACCCTCCTTATTGTAGGTGTACCCCACTTTAAGAAAATCCATTTGCTTACGGAACGAGCTAGGTCAAGGAGAGAGTCCATTCCCAGTACCAGAGGTTCCAGAATCAGAGCCTTTTAAGTAAAGAGCTAATCTTTTGAACCATAATGTAAGATTTTATTTTCTTGGTAGAGGGCCTCGATTGCAAAACTGAGGACACTTGAACAATTTACTGCTTGGGCCAAGGTTAACAAAAAAAAGTCCATCTACTTGGTTGGCAGTATTGAGCTCCTGTGGTTTTCAGAGGTGAATCAGTGGTGCTCCTGGTGAATCAGGAGTGGTGTTTGCTCCAGAGCCTGGGGTGGCAGGTCAGGCTGGGGAGAGGGAGACCCAGGGCCCCGACCATTGGAAGGACCTTCACACGACATGTCCTGCTTCCAGCTTGGAGTACGGAGCCACTGGAGGGGTATGTGTGGAGCTCTGGGAAGCTCCTGGCCTGCGTAGGGAAGAGGGGATGCTGGTGGGCTGAGGCCTGCTGTGAGCTCCTGGGCAGTGAGAGCCCACCTCCTCCCACCTCCCCCCCCCCCCCCCCCGCCAAACAGGGACAGTGCTCGGTGGTACCTTGCCATGACGTGATTATTTGCACAATTAGTAAAGGCTCAAGTATCTGATCATAATTTTTTCCTGGATGTACAGCACATCCTCTGAATATATAATCAGTGCTTCTATTTTTTTTTTTAAGGAATATAGGATATTAGATGTAGATGCATAGTTGATGCGTGTTCATTTTCTCTAAGGATTATTCAGAGAAACTGGAAAAAGTTCTTTTGTCTCTCTCAAGTGTGTTTGTACATCTCTGATTCTGCCTCTCCCCAGTGGTGTGAGATAGGGGGTAGACGGGCCCTACAGATGACCCTAATGAAGGCTTCCTGAGGCAGACTTGTTTCCTTTCTTTTTTTTTTTTTTTTTTGTTGAAGTAGAGTTGATTTACGATGTTGTGTTAATTTCTGCTGTACAGCAAAGTGACTCATTTATATGTATATATACATTCTTATTTATATTCTTTTCCATTATGGTTTATTCCAGGACATTGAATATAGTTCCCTGTGCTATACAGTAGGACCTTGTTGTCCATCTGTTCCATATGTAACAGTTTGCACCTACTAACCCCAAACTCCCAGTCTACCCTTCCCCCACCCCTCTCCTTGGCAGCCACAGGTCTGTTCTCTATGTCTGTGAGTCTGTTTCTCCTTCATAGATAGGTTCATTTGTGTCCTATTTTAGATTCCACATATAAGTGATATCACATATTTGTCTTTCTCTGTCTGACTTACTTCACTTAGTATGATAATCTCTAGGTCCATCCATGTTGCTGCAAATGGCATTATCTTGTTCTTTTTTATGGCTGAGTAGCATTCCGTTGTACATATGTACCACATCTTCTTTATCCAGTCATCTGTTGATGGACATTTAGGTGGTTTCCATGTCTTGGCTATTGTGAATAGTGCTGCTACGAACATAGCGGTGTGCATGTATCTTTTTGAATTAAAGTTTTCTCTGGATATATGCCCAGGAGTGGGATTGCTGGATCATATAATAACTCTGTTTTTAGTTTTTTGAGGAACCTCCATACTGTTTTCCATAATGGCTGCACCAAGCTGTATTCCCACCAACAAGTTGGAGGATTCCCTTTTCTCCACACCCTCTCTAGTATAAATCGTACCAGTGTTTTCTTAGGTCAGTCTCCCAAGGCAATAGAAATAAAAACAAAAATGAACAAATGGGACCTAATCAAACTTACAAGCTTTGGCACAGCGAAGAAAGCCATAAACAAAACGAAAAGACAACCTACGGAACGGGAGAAAATATTTGCAAATGATGCAACGGACAGGGGCTTAATTTCCAAAATATACAAACAGCTCATACAACCCAGTTGAAAAATGGGCAGAAGACCTAAATAGACATTTCTTCAAAGAAGACATGCAGGTGGCCAATAGGCACATGAAAAGATGCTCAACATCGCTAATTATTGGAGAAATGCACATCAAAACTACAATGAGGTACCACCTCACATCAGTCAGAATGGGCATCGTTCAAAATGCGGGAGACAGACTTGTTTCTTTTTTGATGGATAGAATGAATCCTAGACTTGGGGGCATCCAGCTCTAACCGGCACCAGATCGAATGAATATGACCTTTTTATTCCAGTGAGGGGGGAAGAGATCGCTGCCTCCTTTCTCATAAATCTTGCCTGGTTGTTTGCTCCGGTACAGCCCTCCAGTTGGGTGCTGCTTGGGCATCTGGCTTTGAGTTTTAAGTACTGGCAGGTGCAGGGGGCTGTGGCAGATGAGTGAGCTGAGGCGTGGCCCTGTTGGGGCGGGTTGTGGGCAAAGGCGCAGTTGAGTCTGTCCTCGGACAGCTGGGCTCTCCTGCTGGCATCCTTGAGTTTGCCACACAAAGACCAGCTCCAGGGGACTTGTTGCCCTGGGGAAGTGAGCTGGATTGGTAAAAATCTCAGTGTGCTGCCAGCTGCAGGACGGGCGTGGCCCTCCTTCCCTGCCTCTCGCACACCCCTTCAAGACGGGCCGTCTCGTCTTTGAACCATCCGACGATGGCCACAAGTCAGTTGATCCCTTCTTTGTGCTCCTGAAGGACTTGGCAACTTGGCTAACAAGGAGACAGTTGTTAGTTCATTTCTTCATTCATTATTCATGCAGCGGGTGGTAATTAGCATTTAGTAATGTGGTTTCTGGGGGTAGCTGAGTTGTGTTCATTCATTGAACAAACATTTGTTGATCCCCTGCTCTGGGCTGGGTGCAGGGCATGGTGCTGGGGTTACAGAGATGAGGAGGGGGCCAATTGGCCCTTGAGTTGCAGTCTGTTTGGGAAGGCAGGTCGTCAACAGGTGTAGGTGCTAAATCAGCAGGTGAAGGGTGCTGAAGGTGGTACGGGACCTGCGAGGGGGGAGTAGCGGGAGCGTTGGGAAGGCTTCACAGAGGAAGGACGTTGGACTTGGGCCTTGAAGGGTCA
>NW_028138431.1:0-20081 GCF_964270905.1 Leucopleurus acutus
TAATTGTTTAAAAAAATGTAAACTGTTTTTATTTTCTGCTCCTTTTTGATGATCATCTAATGATACTTCGTATTTTCAAAATCTTCTGCAATCTCTCTGAGGGTAACAAGTAGATTATTTTTTAAAAAGTTCTCTTCCTGTATTATCTCTGTTTCTTTTGGGATCAGTTCTCTTCATTTAAAAATTTATTTATATTATTTTTATTTTTGGCCGTGTTGGGTCTTCATTGCTGTGTGCGGGCTTTCTCTAGTTGCGGCGAGTGGGGGCTACTCTTTGTTGTGGTGCACGGGCTTCTTATTGCGGTGGCTTCTCTTGTTGCAAGGCACAGGCTCTAGGCACACGGGCTTCAGTAGTTGTGGTACATGAACTCAGCAGTTGTGACTCGTGGGCTTTAGAACACAGGCTCAGTAGTTCTGGCGCACGGGCTTAGTTGCTCAGTGGCATGTGGGATCTTCCTAGACCAGGATTGAACCCATGTCCCCTGCATAGACAGGCGGATTCTTAACCACTGTGCCTCCAGGGAAGCCCTGCTCTTCATTTTGATTTGACTTTTTTATGCTTCCTTCCTCTACCCCAGCTCGCAGTAGACGATGATCTTTGATTATCTTTGGATATTTGTGCTTTTTGTATGTGTGCAAAAAACTTTTTTTATGCTTGTTGATGCTTTCTTCTTTGTACTTTAAATAGAGTGTATTTCCTCCGCTCTCTGTCACCTGTTCCTATCTATTTTTAATCTTTCAGGAATTCTTCTACATTTCTGATTTGCTGCTGGCACCTTTTCTTCTTTTTCCAAGCTATCATGAATTTATTTGTATAAAGATTTTGTTAATTCCTTTTCATCCTGTTTAGCTATTGATGTCATCTGTTTTACTTTGACATGTATTATAAGCTACATCATACCTTATTATCATTAATGCTTTAAACAGTTGTCAGTTGTCCTTTAAAAATTTTAAGAAATGAAATAGTCTGATTATCCACATATGTATTATTTTGGGGTTCTTCATTCATTTTTGCAAATATGAATTTGTATCTGGTATCATCTCCCTTTAATCCAGAGAATTTCCTTGAGCATTTCTTGTAGTTTGGGTTTGTTGGTGGTGTGTTCATGCAGCATTCATTTATCCAAAAATAATGTTTTGCCATAAATTTTGAAGGTTATTTTTTGTGGGTCATAGAATTTTAGGCTAACAGCTTTCTTTCCTCCCTACCAGCACTTTGCCTTCTGACCTCCAGTCTTTCTGAAGAGATGTCAGTTGTATTTCTTATCTTGGTGTTACTGTATGTTTGTGGCTGCTTTAAGATGTACTCTTTGCCTTTTATTTTTAGAAGTTTGATTATGATGTAACTAGGTATGGATTTATACTGATTGGGGTTAGGTAACTTTTTGGATTAGTGGACTGTTGTTTTTTAAAGAAGTTAGAAAAAAACTGGCTAATATTTTTCAAATATTTCTTCTGTCTGTATATATTTTCTCTACATCACATTTTTCTTTTGATGTTAAGTAAGTTTCAACTGATGGTTGTCTACTGTGGGTGATATATTGTATAAGCTCTGGATAGTGTATATTTTAATTTTTCTCTAAAGTATTGAGTTTTGTTCTAGTAGGCAGTTCAGTTAAATCTACTGGCAGATTGCTTGATCCTATGGAAACTTGGTTGTAGGCTCTGTTAGGACAGGTCTCTTTCAGTTTTGCCTTTAATTCTGATGTGGTTCTTATTCCTCAAGTATGGCTTTTCTGGAAGTTTAAACGGAAAGCCTGAGGTATTTACCTTTCAACTCCATATTCTGCCTCTCCAAGGACTAAGCAGCTGTTGAAATCTCTTCACGACTCTTTCAGGTTTCCAGTTACTGCCTCTCCCTGGGCTTCTTGGATTTTCATCTCATACACAGAGGGGAGTTCAGGAATCAGCCCCCCCATGTCTCCCTTTTTTCCCCCCTGGGATGTCTGCTTTCAACTTCTACCTCTTTTAGCAGCTCCAGAGTTCATTCCCTAATACTTCTACCCAATAAGACTACAGCTTTGTACAAGAGCCCTATCCTCTTCTCCATTGCCTACATATGCATTACACAGACTGTATAGTCCCCTCAGGATAAAGATGGATAAATGTGGACCTCATTCATTGTGATTTCATTCTTTCAAGGATCAGTTCCCATCAAGTTTCTCTCTGCTTTTGTTTGCTTGCCAATGCCTTCAAACAGTGTTTTTAAAGATAGTTTTCCAGATCTTGTAATTCTTCTCAGCAGGAGCATTAGCCCAGGATAAATTACTCTGTCATTACAGGAAGTCTGTATTTTTTAAATGATTTAAAATTATCATTATTATTATTTACCATTTCACTGGTGTTTGGAGCTGAAGGGGAATGCTCATGATTGTTTCAAATTTCTCTTTAAGGGAATCAATACAGTCTTGGTCTTGAGACCTTATCCTTGAGTTTTCCACACACCAAACTCCTGTAATTGTACTGTATGAAATTAATTCATGATTATGAGCATGGTATTCATTCATTAAATATTTAGTAAGATCTACGTTTCAAGACTTTTCTAGCTGCTGAGAACCGATTGTTGAACAAGGCAGATGAGACCTTTTTAAATATTACAAGGTATCGAAGCCTATAATTCAGTGGTGAAAGGAGCACGTAAGAAGAGATACATGGTGAATTGAAGACATAGGCAGCAGACAGGTAATGTAGGACTCGTAGAGTTTTATTCTAAGTGTAATGGAAAGCCATGAGTGCATTTACAGGACCCTCTCCCAACCCCTGCCTGTAGCTTTAGACACAGGTCTAGTGCAGCACAGGCAAAAATGCCTGTGCTCCTTTCTCCTTGGAAGGGGCTTAATACATACTTTTCCAGATGTTGCCTGAGGGTCTGGCTTCTAATCAGCCTGCATCTAGGGCCTGAATGCAGTATTCCTCTTTGAGACATGATGAGTCTTAGCACACCCTCAAGTACTGGGAACCACTAGGAACAAAGAAGGTGACTTGGACAGCCACAAAGGTTTGAGAGACATTGAGGAGCTTGGGCTGGGCTGATTGATGAGGTTCATCCCCTACACTAGATCGATCTGTCAAGACTGGGCGAGGTGGCTGTTTTATCCAGTGCACAGAAACCAACACAGAGAGTCAAGGAAAATGAAAAAAACAGAGGAATATGTTCCAAACAAAAGAACAAGATAAATCTCCAGAAACAGATCTTAATGAAACAGAGGTAAGTGATTTACCTGACAGAGAGTTCAAAATAAGTTATAAAGATGCTCACTGAGGTTGGGAGAGCAGTGCATGACTGAAGTGAAAATTTCAAATAAGAGATTGAAAATATTAAAAAGTACCAACAGAAATCACTGAGCTGAAGAATGCAATGACTGAACTGAAAAATTCAATAGAGGGATTCAACAGCAGACTAGATTGCGCAGAAGAAAGGATTAGTGAACTAGAAGACAGGGCAGTGGAATTCATCCAATCAGAGGATCAATTAAAAAAAAAGTGAATATAGCTTGCGGGCCTTATCAAGAAGACTACTATATGCATTATAGGGTTCCCAGAAGGAGAAGAGAGAGAGAGAAAGGGGCAGAAAGCTTGTTTGAAGAAAAAATGGCTGTAAACTTCTAACTTGAGGAAAGAAACAGACATCCAGATCTAGGACGCCTGAGAATATCAAATATGATGAATTTAAAGAAGCTCATACTGAGGCACATTATAATTAAATTGTTAAAAGTTAAACACAGGCAGAGAATCTTAAAAGCAGCAAGAGAAAGCAGTTACCTAAAAGGGAATCTGTATAAGGTTATCAGCAGATTTTTAGCAGAAACTTTCAGGCCAGAAGAGAGTGGTCTGATACATACCAAGTGCTGAAAGAAAAAATAAAGCCAACCAAGGATACTCTACCCAGGAAAGCTGTCCTTCAGGACTGAAGGAGAGATAAAGAGTTTTTCATACAAACAAAAACGAAAGGAATTCATTACTACTAGACCAGCCTTACAAGAAATATTAAAAGGAGTTATTTGAGCTGAAACGTAAGGATGCTAGTTAGTCACAGTAGAACATATGAAAGTATAAAACTCACTGGTTAAGATAAATACCTAGTCAAGTTCAGAATACTGTAGTGTTGCAAAGTTGGTGGGTAAATCACTTATAACTCTAGTATGAATATTGAAAGAAAAGTATTAAAATAACTAATATGTTAATGGATACGCAATGTAAAAAGATGTAAATTGTGACATTAAAAACATAAAATGTGAGAGGGGGAAAGTAAAAATGTAGAGCCTTTGTGTGCATTAGAAATTAAGCTGTTATCAGCTTAAAAGAGATTGTTACAAAAATAAGATATTTAATTTAAGCCTCATGGTAACCACACAAAAAAACCTATAGAATATAAACAAAAGAGAAAGAGATCAAAGCATTTCACTACAGAAAATCGTTAAATGTCAAAGTAAAAGAGCATGAAAGGAACAAAGGAATTAGAAAATGACCAGAAAACAATTAACAAAAGGGCAATAGTACATTCATAGTTATCAATAAATACTTTAAATGTAAATGGACTAAATTCTATAGTCAAAAGATACAGAGTGGGGCTTCCCTGGTGGCGCAGTGGTTGAGAATCCGCCTGCTGATGCAGGGGACACGGGTTCATGCCCCAGTCCGGGAAGATCCCACATGCCGCGGGGCGGCTGGGCCCGTGAGCCATGGGCACTGAGCTTGCATGTCCGGAGCCTGTACTCTGCAACGAGAGAGGCCACAACAGTGAGAGGCCTGCGTACCGGGAAAAAAAAAAAAAAAAAAAAAGATATAGAGTGACTGCAGCAAGAGAGTGGCAACCGAGGAGCAGATCACTTCACCATTGAACTGACAGAGAACTTCCAGCAGTTCCAAGCTGAGCATGACAGACAGGCTAAGGAACTGTTCCTATTGAGGAAGACCTTGGAGGAAATGGAGCTGAGAATTGAAACACAGAAACAGACCCTCAGTGCCTGAGATGAGTCTATTAAAAAGCTTCTTGAGATGTTGCAAAGTAAAGGTTTGCTGTCCAAAAGTCGAGGATGACAGTGAATGGACACGTAGGATGGCAGAGGCTGAGTCTCAAGTCAGCCACTTGGAAGTGATTTTAGACCAGAAAAAGAAGGAAAACATACATCTTAGAGAGATGAAGAAGCCAAAGATCAGAGAGAGGAAGTAAGCTGCTCAAGGTCATGAAGTAGGAGCTGGTAGAAGAGCTGATTGACTCTAGGGTGCAAGAGCCTACAGTATGCATGGGTGTGCCCAGTGTTTTCTGTTTCCCCCTTTGCACTGACATTCCTTTAACTCAGTTGTTCTCGCCCCTGGAGCTTACGAGAACATTCCAAGAAGCTTAAAAATGCATGCAAGTTCCACCCCCAGATCTGATTAATTCAATTAGAATCACTAGAAAGGAGGCCCAGGTGATTCTCCTGTGCAGAGAAGGTTGGCCGAGCATTCCTCTCCTCTCTGCCCTTTATTCCTGGTCAGTTTTGTTTTGTTTCATTAAAATAAATAAATTTATTTATTTATTTAAAAAAGGAAACTCATTTCAGCTTTAAAGACACACCTAGACTGAAAATTAAGGGATGGGGAAAATATTACGTCAAATGGTAGCCAAAAGAAAGCACGGATAAGTATACTTATATCAGACAAAGTAGACTCTAAACCAAAGACTGTACCAAGAGATAAAGAAAGTCATTGTGTAATGATGAAGGGGTCAGTTCATCAAGAGGAACTAGTAACTACTTATGTACCCAAAAGAGGAACACGTAAACATATGAAGCGAACATTAACTGATCTGAAGGGAAAAATATATAGCAAATACAAAACTAGTAGGGGACTTTGATACCCTACTTTGAACAATGGATAGGTCAGACAGAAAATCAATAAGGAAATACGGGAATTAAATTACAGTTAGGTTAAGTTAGATCATATGGTCATCTCAATAGAGGCAGAAAAATCATTTGACAGAATTCAACATCCATTTACAATAAAAACTCTCAACAAATTGGATATAGAAGAAGTGTTCCTTAATTATAATGTCATGTATCACAAGCTCACATCTAACATCATACTCAGTGATGAAAAGCTGAAAGCTTTCCCTCAAGATCTGGAATAAGACAAGGTTACCTATTTTCACCACTTTTATTCAAAATAGAACTGGAAGTTCTAGCCAGAACAATTATGCAAGATAAGAGAAATAAAAGACACCAATATGAGAAAGGAAGAAGTAAAAATGTCTCTATTTGTAGGTGACATGTTATTATATGTAGAAAACCCAAAAGACTCCACCAAGAAACTGTTAGAACTGATAAAGAAATTTATTATAAGTTGCAGGATATAAAGGCAGTATACAAAAATGATTTTTGTTTGTATACACTAAAAATGAACTACCAGAGAAATTAAGAAAAACAATCCCTATTACAATAGCATCAAAAATAATAAAATATTTGGGAATAAATTTAAGCAAGGAGTTAAAAAACTGTACACTGAAAACTATATGACATTGATGCAAGATGTCAAAGAAGACACATATAAACAGAAAGATATGCTGTGCTCATAGATTGGAGGAATTAATACTGTTCAAATGTCCATGCTACCCAAAGTGATCTGCAGATTCAATGCAGTCCCTATCAAAATTCCAATTGCATTTTTCACAGACGAAGAGCAAACCTAAACTGTGTATGGAACCACAGAAGATTCCAAATAGCCAAAACTGTCTTAAGAAAGAACAAAGTTGGAGTAATCATAATTCCTAATATTAAACTATGTACAAAGCTGCAGTAATCAAAACAGCATAGTATTAAACAAGCAAACAAACAGTATGGTATTGACATTAGAAACAGATGCATAGATCAGTGGAATGGAATAGGAGAGCCCTGAACTAAACCCATGCATATATGGTCAATTAATTTTTGACAAAGAAGCAAAGTCTATACATGCGGAAAAGATGGTCTCTTCAATATATGGTTTTGGAAAAACTTGGTAGTCACATGCGAAAGGGTAAAACGAACCCTTATCTTACACCATACAGAAAAATCAACTCAAAATGGATTAAAGAGTTGTACTTAAGACCTAAAACATAATGGTTATGCTCTGTTGCATTCGTCTTGGCAATGATTTTTTTTTTTTTGACTTGACACAAAAGCAAAGCAAACAAAAGTAAAAATAAGCAAGTGGGACTACATCAAACTAAAAAGCTTCTGCTTAGCAAACGAAACTATCAACAGAATGAAAAGCCAACCTGGAGAAAACATTTGTTAACTACCCATCTGTTAAGAGGATAGTATCTGAAATACATAGGAATTCAAACAACTCAATAACAACAAACCCCCAAATGACCCAATTAAAAAATGGTGGCGGCTAACAGCGTGGACCCCAGAGACGGGCATGAGATGCTAAGGCTGCTGCTGCCACCACCAAGAAGCCTGTGTGCGAGCACAGGTCACCCTCCACACCTCCCCTCCTGGGAGCCTGTGCAGCTCGCCACTGCCAGGGTCCCGGGATCCAGGGACAACTTCCCTGGGAGAACGCATGGTGCGCATCAGGCTGGTGCAACGTCACGCTAGCCTCTGCCGCCACAGGCTCACCCCGCATCGTGCCCCTCCCTCCCCCTGGCCTGAGTGAGCCAGAGCCCCCGAATCAGCTGCTCCTTTAACCCCGTCCTGTCTGAGCGAAGAACAGACGCCCTCAGGCTACATACACGCAGAGGCGCGGCCAAATCCAAAGCTGAGCCCTGGGAGCTTTGTGAACAAAGAAGAGAAAGGGAAATCTCTCCCAGCAGCCTCAGATGAAGCAGATTAAATCTCCACAATCAACTTGATGTACCATGCATCTGTGGAATACCTGAATACACAACGAATCATCCCAAATTGCGGAGGTGGACTCTGAGAACAAGATTTATGATTTTTTCCCCTTTTCCTCTTTTTGTGAGTGTGTATGTGTATGCTTCTGTGAGAGATTTTGTCTGTATAGCTTCGCTTTCACCATTTATCCTAGGATTCTATCCATCCGTTTTTTTTTTACTTATAAAAATTATTTTCTTAATAATTTTTATTTTAATAACTTTATTTTATTTTATCTTTATTTTATTTTCTTTTATCCTTTCTTTCCTTCTACTTTTTTTCCCTTTTATTCTGAGCTGTGTGGATGAAAGGCTCTTGGTGCTGCAGCCAGGAGTCAGTGCTGTACCTCTGAGGTGGGAGAGCCAACTTCAGGGCACTGGTCCAGAAGAGACCTCCCAGCTCCGCGTAACATCAAACAGCAATAATCACCCAGAGCTCTCCATCGCAACACCAACACCCAGCTTCACTCAATGACCAGCAAGCTACAGTGCTGCACACCCTATGCCAAACAACTAGCAAGACAGAAACACAACCCCACCCATTAGCAGAGAGGCTGCCTAAAATCATAATAAGGCCACAGACACCCCAAAACACACCAACACACGTGAACCTGCCCACCAGAAAGACGAGATCCAGCCTCATCCACCAGAACACAGGCACTAGTCCCCTCCACCAGGAAGCCTACACAACCTACTGAACCAACTTTAGCCACTGGGGACTGACACCAAAAACAACGGGAACTACGAACCTGCAGCCTGCAAAAAGGAGACCCCAAACACGGTAAGATAAGCAAAATGAGAAGACAGGATAACACACAGCAGATGAAGGAGCAAAATAAAAACCCGCCAGACCTAACAAATGAAGAGGAAATAGGCAGTCTACCTGAAAAAGAATTCAGAATAATGATAGTAAAGATGATCTAATATCTTGTAAATAGAATAGACAAAATGCAAGAAACATTTAACAAGGACCTAGAAGAACTAAAGATAAAACAAGCAATGATGAACAGCACAATAAATGAAATTAAAAATACTCTAGAAGGGATCAATAGCAGAATAACTGAGGCAGAAGAACAGATAAGTGACCTGGAAGATAAAATAGTGAAAATAACTACTGCAGAGCAGAATAAAGAAAAAAGAATGAAAAAAACTGAGGACAGTCTCAGAGACCTCTGGGACAACATTAAACGCACGAATGTTCGAATTACAGGGGTTCCGGAAGAAGAAGAGAAAAAGAAAGGGACTGAAAAAATATTTGAAGAGATTATAGTTGAAAACTTCCCTAATATGGGAAAGGAAATAGTTAATCAAGTCCAGGAAGTGCAGAGAGTCCCATACAGGATAAATTCAAGGAGAAACATGCCAAGACATATATTAATCACTGTCAAAAATTAAATACAAAGAAAACATATTAAAAGCAGCAAGGGAAAACCAATAAATAACACACAAGGGAATCCCCATAAGGTTAACAGCTGATCGTTCAGCAGAAACTCTGCAAGCCAGAAGGGACTGGCAGGATATATTTAAAGTGATGAAGGAGAAAAACCTACAACCAAGATTACTCTACCCAGCAAGGATCTCATTCAGATTTGATGG
Organism: Leucopleurus acutus; assembly: GCF_964270905.1. Lineage (NCBI taxonomy): Eukaryota > Metazoa > Chordata > Mammalia > Artiodactyla > Delphinidae > Leucopleurus > Leucopleurus acutus. The sequence continues at coordinate 9,433 of NW_028138431.1, forward strand.
AGAAATTAAAAACCTTACAGACAAGCAGAAGCTGAGAGAGTTTAGCACCACCAAACCAGCTTTACAGCAAATGCTAAAGGATCTCCTCTAGGCAAGAAACACGAGAGAAGGAAAAGACCTACAATAACAAACCCAAAACAATTAAGAAAATGGGAATAGGGGCATACATATCGATAATTACCTTAAATGTAAATGGATTAAATGTTCCCACAGAAAGACACAGACTCGCTGAATGGATACAAAACCAAGATCCATATATATGCTGTCTACAAGAGACCCACTTCAGACCTAGAGACACATAACAGACGGAAAGTGAGGGGATGGAAAAAGATATTCCATGCAAATGGAAACCAAAAGAAAGCTGGAGTAGCAATTCTCATATCAGACAAAATAGACTTTAAAATAAAGACTATTACAAGAGACAAAGGAGGACACTACATAATGATCAAGGGATCAATCCAAGAAGAACGTATAACAATTGTAAGAATTTATGCACCCAACATAGGAGCACTTCAATACATAAGGAAAATACTAACAGCCATAAAAGGGGAAATTGACAGTAACACATTCATAGTAGGGGACTTTAACACCCCACTTTCACCAATGGACAGATCATCGAAAATGAAAAAAAATAAGGAAACACAAGCTTTAAATGATACATTAAACAAGATGGACTTAATATTTATACAACATTCCATCCAAAAACAACAGAATACACATTTTTCTCAAGTGCTCATGGAACATTCTCCATTGTTCTCCATGGAACATCTCTCTTGATTTGGGTCACAAATCAAGCCTTGGTAAATTTAAGAAAATTGATATTGTATCAAGTATCTTTTCCGACCACAACGCTATAAGACTAAATATCACTTACAGGAAAAGATCTGTAAAATATACAAACAAATGGAGGCTAAACAATACACTACTTAATAACGAAGTGGGCACTGAAGAAATCAAAGAGGAAATCAAGAAATACCTAGAAACAAATGTCAATGGAGACACGACGCCCCAAAACCTATGGGATGCAACAAAAGCAGTTCTAAGAAGGAAGTTTATAGCAATACCATCCTACCTTAAGAAACAGGAAACAATTCGAATAAACAACCTAAACTTGAACCTTAAGCAATTAGAGAAAGAAGAACAGAAAAACCCCAAAGTTAGCAGAAGGAAAAAAATCATAAAATTCAAATCAGAAATAAATAAAAAAGAAATGAAGGAAGCGATAGCAAAGATCAATAAAACTAAAAGCTGGTTCTTTGAGAAGATAAAGAAAATTGGTAAATCATTAGCCAGTCTCATCAGGAAAGAAAGGGTGAAGACTCAAATCAATAGAATTAGAAATGAAAAAGGAGAAGTAACAATTGACACTGCAGAAATACAAAAGATCATGAGAGATTACTACAAGCAACCCTACGTCAATAAAATGGACAACCGGGAAGAATTGGACGAATTGTTAGAAATGCACATCATGCCAAGGCTGAATCAGGAAGAAATAGAAAATATGAACAGACCAAACACAAGCACTGAAATTGAAACTGTGATTAAAAATCTTCCAACAAACAAAAGCCCAGGACCAGATGGCTTCACAGGCGAATTCTATCAAACATTTAGAGAAGAGCTAACACCTATCCTTCTCAAACTCTTCCAAAATATAGCAGAGGGAGGAACACCCCCAAACTCATTTTACGAGGCCACCATCACCCTGTACCAAAACCAGACAAGGATGTCATAAAGAAAGAAAACTACAGGCTGATATCACTGATGAATATAGATGCAAAAATCCTCAACAAAATACTAGCAAACAGAATCCAACAGCACATTAAGAGGATCATACACCATGATCAAGTGGGGTTTATCACAGAAATGAAAGGATTCTTTAATATATGCAAATCAATCAATGTGATACACCATATTAACAAATTGAAGGAGAAAAACCATATGATCATCTCAATATGTGCAGAGAAAGCTTTCGACAAAGTTCAACAGCCGTTTATGATAAAAACTCTCCAGGAGCTTCCCTGGTGGTGCAGTGGTTAAGAGTCCGCCTGCAGATGCAGGGGACACGGTTTCGTGCGCTGGTCAGGGAAGATCCCACATGCCGCGGGGCAGCTGGTCCCATGAGCCATGGCCGCTGAGCCTGCGTGTCCAGAGCCTGTGCTCTGCAACGGGAGAGGCCACAACAGTGAGAGGCCCGCGTACGACCACACACACAAAAAAAACCCTCCAGAAAGTAGGCATAGAGGGAACTTTCCTCAGCATAATAAAGGCCATATATGACAAACCCACAGCCAACGTCATCCTCAATGGTGAAAACCTGAAAGCATTTCCTCTAAGATCAGGAACAAGACAAGGTTGCCCACTCTCAGCAGTCTTATTCAACATAGTTTTGGAAGTTTTAGCCACAGCAGTCAGAGAAGTAAAAGAAATAAAAGGAATCCAAATCGGAAAAGAAGTAGTAAAGCTGTCACTGTTTGCAGATGACATGATACTATACATAGAGAATCCTAAAGATGCTACCAGAAAACTACTAGAGCTAATCAATGAATTTGGTAAAGTAGCAAGATACAAAATTAATGCACAGAAATCTCTGGCATTCCTATACAGTAATGATGAAACATCTGAAAGGGAAATCAAGAAAACACTCCCATTTACCATTGCAACAAAAAGAATAAAATATCTAGGAATAAACCTACCTAAGGAGAGAAAAGACCTGTATGCAGAAAATTATGACACTGATGAAAGAAATTAAAGATGATACAAATAGATGGAGAGATATACCATGTTCTTTGATTGGAAGAATCAACATTGTGAAAATGACTCTATTACCCAAAGCAATATACAGATTCAATGCAATCCCTATCAAACTACCACTGGCATTTTTCACAGAACTAGAACAAAAAATTTCACAATATGTATGGAAACACAAAAGACCCCTAATAGCCAAAGCAATCATGAGAACGAAAAACGGAGCTGGAGGAATCAGGCTCCCTGACTTCAGACTATACTACAAAGCTACAGTAATCAAGACAGTATGGTACTGGCACAAAAACAGAAAGATAGATCAATGGAACAGGATAGAAAGCCCAGAGATAAACCCACGCACATATGGTCACCTTATTTGTGATAAAGGAGGCAGGAATGTACAGTGGAGTAAGGACAGCCTCTTCAATAAGTAGTGCTGGGAAAACTGGGCAGGTACATATAAAAGTATGAGATTAGATCACCCCCTCACACCATACACAAAAATAAGCTCAAAATGGATTAAAGACCTAAATGTAAGGCCAGAAACTATCAAACTCTTAGAGGAAAACATAGGCAGAACACTGTATGACATAAATCACAGCAAGATCCTTTTTGACCCACCTCCTCCAGAAATGGAAATAAAAACAAAAATAAACAAATGGGACCTAACGAAACTTAAAAACTTTTGCACAGCAAAGGAAACCATAAACAAGACCAAAAGGCAACCCTCAGAATGGGGGAAGATATTTGCAAATGAAGCAACTGACAAAGGATTAATCTCCAAAATTTACAAGCAGCTTATGCAGCTCAATAACAAAAAAACAAACAACCCAATCCAAAAATGGGCAGAAGACCTAAATAGACATTTTATACAGACTGCCAACTAACATATGAAAGAATGCTCAACATCATTAATCATTAGAGAAATGCAAATCAAAACTGCAATGAGATATCACCTCATACCAGTCAGAATGGCCATCATCAAAATATCTAGAAACAGTAAATGCTGGAGAGGGTGTGGAGAAAAGGGGACACTCTTGCACTGCTGGTGGGAATGTGAATTGGTACAGCCACTATGGAGAACAGTATGGAGGTTCCTTGAAAAACTACAAATAGAATTACCATATGACCCAGAAATCCCACTACTGGGCATATACCCTGAGAAAACCATAATTCAAAAAGAGTCATGTACCTAAATGTTCATTGCAGCTCTATTTACAATAGCCAGGAGTTGGAAACAACCTAATTGCCCATCATCGGATGAATGGATAAAGAAGATGTGGCACATATATACAATGGAATATTACTCAGCCATAAAAAGAAATGAAATTGAGCTATTTGTAATGAGGTGGATAGACCTAGAGTCTGTCATACAGAGTGAAGTAAGTCATAAAGCGAAAGACAAATACCGTATGCTAACACATATATATGGAATTTAAGAAAAAAAATGTCATGAAGAACCTAGGGGTAAGACAGGAATAAAGACACAGATCTACTGGAGAATGGACTTGAGGTTATGGGGAGGTGGAAGGGTAAGCTGTGCCAAAGTGAGGGAGTGGCATAGACATATATACACTACCAAACGTAAAATAGATAGCTAGTCAGAAGCAGCTGCATAGCAGAGGGAGGTCAAGTCGGTGCTTTGTGACCACCTATAAGGGTGAGATAGGGAGGGTGGGAGGGAGGGAGACGCAAGAGGGAAGAGATATGGGAACATATGTATATGTATAACTGATACACTTTGTTTTAAAGCAGAAACTAACACACCATTATAAAGCAATTATACCCTAATAAAGATGTAAAAAAACACAAGCAATGGTCAAAGGATCTGAATTTTTTCCAGAGACATACAAAAATGGCCAACAGGTACATGAAACGGTAATCAGCGTCATTAATCATCAGGGAAATGCAAATCAAGACCATAGTGAGATATCACCTCACACCTATGAGTATGTCTATCATTCAAAGGACAAAAGATAAAAAATACTGGAGAGGATGTGGAGAAAAGGATCCCTTGTTAGTTTTTGGTGGGAATGTAAACTGGAACAGCCACTATGGAGACAGTATGGCATTCCTCAAGAAATTAAAAATAAAGCTACTATATGATCCAGCAATCCCACTTCTGGGTATATGTCCCATTGAAAGTTAAACATTATTCTGAAGAGATATCTGTACTTCCACATTCATTGCAGCATCATTTGCAACAGCCGAGGTATGGAAACAACCTAAGTATCTGTCAGCAGACGAACAGATGAAGAAAACGTGGTGTATGTATATGTGTGCGTGTGCACACGCTCGAACACATACACAGAGGAATATTATTCAGCTTTTAAAAAGGAATACTTGTCATTTGTGACAACGTAGATGAGCCTGGAGTACATCATGCTAAGTGAAATAAGCCAGCGAGAACCACAAATCCTGCATGTTATTACTTATATGTGGAATCTTAAAAAGTTTAGGAAACAGTAGAAGAGTGGTTGCCAGGGTTAGTGGAAATAGAAATGGGTAAAAGGGTAGATTTTCACTTATAAATAAGTTCTGAGGATCTGTGTATAACGTGACTGTGGTTGATAGCACTGTGTTGTAGAATTGAAATTTTCTAAAGAGTAGAATTTAAATGTTCCCTCACCCACCAAAACGGTAAATTCATGAGGTTGATGGAGGTGTTGACTTAATGGGGGGAGCCTTTCACAATGTATACATATATTAAATCATCATGTTTTATACTTTAAATATTTTATTTGTTAATTATACCTTAGTATAGCTGAAAAAAATTTATTTCAAAGACTACAACAGAAAAACCCTTAATGCCTCATTGAGAGATCTACTAAAATATATATTTCAATAAGAAAATGTGAGTCCAAAAGGAAGGCATAGGATCCAAAATAATGGTAAGCACAAACTGATGAAATTCTAGCATATTTGCTCTTTAATGGCTAAGAATTCATCTGATGGCTTTCTATAGCTTAGTAATAGAGATAGTGTAATAGAGTACGAGAAATATTTTTTTAAATTTCTATTTTTGAACAAATTAAAATTGTTTAAATTTGCATATCCAAATGCAGAGGAACTTCAAAAATCTGGCAGTTTTGCTCACAATTGCCAGTTTTTTGTTTTATTTTTACACACTGATAGTTTTATATTATTTGAATAAGTATTAACTCTAGTATTTTCTCTAATAGAATAAGGTTCTTGTAGTTGAATGTAGAACTGTGTTTCATATTGCAGTTCACTTAATAATCACTTTATTTATTTAATATCTGTATTTAGAACGGTGCCTGGCATATAGTAGATGTTGTGCAAGTGTGTTTGCTATTATTCCCGTCCTCTTCCTTCACGTAGCTCATGATTTAAATGATTATGTCTGTGAGGAAGGTTGTCAAATTTTCAGGTCTTCCAAATGTCAGTCTCATGTTTTAGCTGCCAGCTAGATTTTGGTCTAATTGCCCTGCTTTCGTTCCTAATAAAAGTCTGTAAAACAGTAGTCTTTATTCTCCTCACCTTCCAAAGTCAAGGGACAAAGTCCTTCTAATAATGGTATTACAGATCTCCCAAGTTTGAAATCCTCATACTATCTTTTACTTCTGGCTTCTATATTCAGTTAGTCCTCATGGTGCATCAAGTCTTCCTCTTTTATTACCTCTAACCATCCAACTGCTTGCTTTCAGTTCAGGATCTTAGTACTGCCTAGGTTATTGTAATAGCTTCTACTATATCACTTCATCTCTTTTGGTTGCTTCTTATTTCGTACTGTTAGGATTGCACGTACTTATACGTAATAAGGTGTCTGGTGGTTGGTAGGGGATTCCTGACATTGATTCAGCTACTTAAGGTTACCAGGTCATTTATTCTCTTGGCCTTTCCTTCATGGTTACATGGTGTTAAGGTGACTGCCCTACCTATATTCATGCTTAGATTCAGACAGAAGGTGAAGGGGAAAAAGTAAAAGGAGACATGCCAGCTACGTCAGCCTTTTTTAAAGGAGTGGTCCTGAAAGTACCACCCAGCAACTTTCACGTAAATCTCATTTGCTTAAACTGGTTCACATGGCTATCCATCTGTGGGGAAGTAGAGGTTTTTTTGGGGGGTACATTGGTATACCCCCCCATTTCGGCTTTTGTATCAAGGAAGAAGGGCGAAATGCATACTGGGTATGTAGCTGCAGTTTTGTTACAAGTATCCAGGTCTTAGTTGTGGTGTGCAGGCTCTTTGTTGCAGCATGCAGGCTCCTCTCTAGTTGTGGCGTGAGGGTTTTCTCTCTCTAGTTGTGGCGCACAGGCTCCAGGGTGCGTGGGCTCTGTAGTTTGCAGCACACGGGCTCTTGTGTTGAGGCGTGGGAGCTCGGTAGTTGTGGCGCGTGGGCTTAGTTGCCCCGCGGCATGTGGGATCTTAGTTCCCTGACCAGGGATTGAACCAGCGTCCCCTGCATTGCAAGGCAGATGCTTTACCACTGGAGCACCAGGGAAGTCCCTATCCATCTGTATTTTTAATCTTTTCTTAAATGGTATAATTTCTCAAATACTTCACTCAGACCAATAAATTATTGAACATATCTTGTATCTTTCTACTCCTCAGAACAGTTCCACTCTTCCAGAACGTTCTTCCTCTTCCATCCATCAAAATCCAATCCATGCTTCAAGAACAGTTTTAAATATGACCTCCTCTGATAAAGCTCATCAGTTAATCCCAGCTTGAAATGTTATTTTTCCCTTCCAGATTCCAATAAGCAATTGTCAGAGTAATCTGTTGAGAAATCATGTCGCTTTGTGGAATCTCTTCTTCTGTTGTCTGTAACTGATTTTGTTTGTTCTGTTAGTGTTATATATTTATATTGTGGTTCCTCAGTGTATAAGCTTCAGTTTTATTGTCATTGTCCACAGGAAGTTTATAATTTTGATAACTCTCACTGTGCTTTGTATATAGTAGTATAGGCATACCTCATTTTATTGTGCTTCCCCGATACTGGTTTTTTACAATTGAAGGTTTGTGGCAGCCCCGTATTAAGCAAGTCTATCAGTGCCAATTTCCCAAAAACATTTGCTCACTTCACGTCTCTTTGTCACATTAGATACTTCTTGCAATATTTCAAACTTGTTCATTATTATTATATTTGTTATGATCTATGATCAGTGACCTTTGAAATACTATTGTGAAAAGATTACAAATCGTTGAAGGCTCAGATGATGGTTAGCAATAAAGTATTTTTAAATTAAGGTATGTACAATTTTTTTTTAGACATAATGCTATTGCATACTCAGTATACTACAGTATAGTGTAAATATAACTTTTATAGGTACTGGGAGACCAGTAAATTTGTGTGACTTTAGTGCACTGGTCTGGAACAGAACCCTCAGTATCTGTCTGAGAAATGACTGTACATGATACTTATTCAGTTAATGGATTTGACAGAGTCATTGCTGTCAGTAAAGACTTCTTTATATATGAAGGATAACTTATGAATATCACTTCCATTTGTAACTTTGGTTTCTCTTACAGGCAAATGTTCTGAAAAAAGACTGCATGGGAATGGCATGCCTTACAATGACAGAAATGGAAGTAACATCCTCATCTCCTGTACATCAGAATGGTGATATTCCTGGAAATGCTAATTCTGTGAAGCAAATAGATCCAGTCCTACAGGTCTATCTTTATCATTCCATTGGAAAAGCTGAGGGGGATTATCTGAAGTTTCCAACTGGGGAGTATGTTGCAGAAGAGATTTGTGTTGCTGCTTCTAAAGCTTGTGGTAAGTGTAAAAAAAAGCAGTGTTTTTCTTCTTATTAATATATCCATGCTTTAATTATGCTACTCTTAACACAACGTACATGTATAATGTATTTTTATGCTTCTGTGACTGACAAGTGTTTTCATATGCATATAAAATGAGAATATCACTAAAGTAGAATTTAAGGTAAATTCTGTTGAGCTAGTGGTATAGACTGAATGTTTGTGTTCCCCAAAATTCGTGTTGAAACTTACTCCTCTAATGTGATGAGTTTGGAAGTGGGGCTTTCGAGAGATGAATCAGTTATGAGGGTGGATTCCTCATCAGTGGGACTGGTATCTTTGTTAAAGAGACCACTGAGAGTTCCTTTGCTCCTTCTACCATGTGTGGACATAGCATGAAGATGAATAAGAATATGAACTATCTATGAACCAGGAAATGGGTCCTCGTTAGACACCACATCTGCCAGCACCTTGATTTTGTACTTCCAAACCTCCAGAAATGTGAGAAATACATTTCTATTTTTTTTATAAACCACCTTGTCTATGGTATTTTTGTTACAGTATCCTGAATGAACTAAAACAAAAATTGGTACTGAGAAGTGGAGGGGTGCTGTAATAAATTCCTAAAAATGTTGAAGTGGCTTTGGAACCTGGATAATGGGTAATGGAAGAGTTTTGAGGTGCATGCTAGAAAAAGCCTACATTGTTGTGAACAGGAGATTCTGGTGTGGACTCGAAAGGAGGAGAGGTGTACAGAAAAACCTCAATCTTCTTAGAGAACACCTGTGTAATCCTGCGCAGAATATTGGTAGAATTGTGTACTGTAAAGACCATTCTGATAAGATCTTGGGTGGAAATGAGGACTGTGTTATTGGAAACGGAAAGAAAAGTGATCTTGTTGTAAAGTGTCAAAGAATTTGGCTGAGTTATGTTCATGTTTTAGTGCTTTGTAGAATGTAGAGCTTGTGAGCAGTGAAATTGGATATTTACTTGAAGTAATTTCTAAACAAAGGTTTGAAGGTGTGGCTTGAGCCCTCCTAACTGCTTATAGTTGTAAAAAGTTAATAAACAGAAACCTCAATAAAATAGAATCAGGAGACCAGAAGGGGGAGTTCTCATGCTCTGCCAGGATACCAGAGCCCAAGAGGAAGAAGACTCCTCCTCTTTGCTGGCAAGGACTCAAACAATGAAAAACCTTGGGCTTCTTGTTTACTGTAGCCCTCCCCTCTAGGACAGTGTTCTCCTTCCCTTGCCTTGGGGGAGCTTCCATGTGGCTCACCACGATTGCAGACCCCAGATTGCAGTTCTCTGCTGATCCCAAATAAATCCATCTTTTCTGGAAAAATACCTGGCAGCCTGTTTGTTTTAGGTCAACATAGTATAATTAGAGAGAAATAACTTCCAGACATAATTATAAATGTGAAAAAAGAAAGGAAGCAGGACTTAAAAATTTGGAAAATTCCCCACCTATCCACAAGATGAGAAAACCTGTTCAGTAGAGAACACTAAGGGTGTGGCCAAGCAACCATTTGTTAAGATTAGTGTGGATAAGCCATCTCAACAGGAACCAGATGCTGCTACCTAAAACAGTGGAAGAATGACCCTGAAGACAGTTCAGAAATCACCAGGGCTGCTGTCTTAGCACAGGGCCTGGAGGCAGAATGATTTCAAAGGAGGAGATGCCAGTGTTGGGAGACCTTGAGCTTGCTGCTTGGTGCTACCTCACCTTGAGGGCTCTGCTGGTGCACTGCTGGTGCTGAGCTCCTTGGCTGCCCCAGGTGTGATTCTGGCAGCCCCTGGTGCAGCAGCTGCCTCTCAGCAGGCAGCAAACTGGTGGAATAAGCCATCTCCACTAGAGGAGAATGCACAGGCCCAGGGGGCATGTCTGACTCCACCTAGATTTCAAAGAACAGGAGCCACCCAAATCCACTAGGGCAGGGCTGCCAGGAGCCTTAGGTGCCCACCCTCTGCCCAGCAAAGCTGAAGGGGCAGGAATGCTGCCCAAGTGGGTCCTGTAGGTAGGACCTCTGCTTCAGTGGGCCTGGAGGGCAGAGTATCAAGTTAGAGGATTATTCATGGACCTTAAGGTCTAATGGAATTTGCCCTGTTGGGTTTTAGACTTGCTTGAGACTTGTCACACCTTTCTTCTAAATATCTGTTCTGTGCCTGTTCTGCCATTG
>NW_028138430.1:0-19652 GCF_964270905.1 Leucopleurus acutus
CCCTTACTCCGCGTCTACCGTTTATGAGTTTACACCTGGGTTACGGTGACTGCTTCGGAGAATCGCATGCCTTTCTACCTCCCTCGCTGCGACCTCTCCTACACCTCCCAGGGCTCTTGGGTTATGCCCTTGCCCTCTTCCGAGCCGTCCGTGGCACCCGCTGTCAACCCCGTACGGCCAGGCTCCTAAGACTGACACTCCAGGCCCTCCGTAATTTGGCTTCAGTTTCACTTTCTAGACGTTTCAAGAAAGAACGGGGTCTAAATATCTGTGCACCTCTGCTCCGTTTCATATCTACCCACGAGGTTAATTTTTTTGTTTCTTCCAGTCCACCTATTTTGCACCTCCGTCTCTGTGAAGACTTCACTGAGAATCCAAGCGATTTCTGGATCCCTTCTCTCCCCTGAAGCTGTAAACAGTTTAACAAGACAGGTGCGGAACTGCCGTAAGGTAATCTACATCTTGTCTCCCTCTCTGGTATCTAACCTCCCTGCGAATGGGGGTACGTCTCCGTGTTCTGTGCGGTTTTCAGCACAGTATTCTCTACACGTAGTGGATATTTGATTTGGTAAGTGACCGAATAAGTGAATGAGTCACCAAGATAAGGGTATTGTCTCATTCTTTCTCGCTTTTTCCACTTCCAAGTTTCTTTAGTTAGTTTCCTCAGACAAAAGGTTTCTTTGTAGCTACACAGTGGCCAGGTCCAGAGAATGTTGCAGATAGCTGCTGAAAACATCCCTCCTCCACTTGAGAATGGCTTGCTCTCCCTCTCAAGCGGAGAGAGCTGGGATTCGATATTTAATTAAGCGCCTCTGTTCACTTGGCATTTAGAGGCACTAGGGGGCGTTAGTGCTCTACACCCGGTGAAATGCCTGTTTCGTTTGTGATTTTCCTTTGTGAAAAACAACTATGCACAGAGTGTTTTGTGCCAATTTTCCATCCTTTTAGATTGACGGAAAGCATTTTACCTACGTAGAAACAGAAAACGAATAGAAAGAGCGTCGCATTGCGCTTACTGAAAGCTTAGGGCGGTCTCGGTGGTACGTTAGTGAAGTTATCTGGGGACACCTTAGCCACGTACATTGTGTTGGAGAGGCACCGAGAATTCATTCAGGAGTTCTCAAAGTTCGAGGACACAGTTGCCTTACACGTAGGCACGGTGGCAGCCGTGGACATGGCAGTGATTTGGAGAATGTTGTACTAGTCGGCTCTCGCTGTGATAATGCTTTGCAACAAATCTCCCCAAAACTCACTTACATAAAGAAGAATCTAGTTTTCTCGGACCTGTGGGCTAGCTGCAGCGGCTCTCTTGTAGACCTCTCGATGGCGGGTGTTGCTCCATGCCGTGGGTCAGTTTGAGGTCTGTCCCGCACACCTTACCGTGGAGCCCAACTGTGAGGCTGCAGCTCCCTGTCCTCTCGCAGAGTTCACTGAAACGTAAGAGGTGAGCCCAACCACACAAGGCCACGTAAGGCCTCTGCGACTCATTGAAGGCCATCGTGTCTTCCCTTGGCCTCCTGGGAACCCCCTGGCCCCAGGATGCAGCTTCGGTAGCCCAGGGCAACCGGCGGAGGGGGGCGGGCGGGGCTGCAGGAGGGTGGAACACTGAGGTCACAGAGGGTGTGGGTGTGGCCACCTCTGCTGTGACTGAACCAAGGGCGTGGGTGGGGGACTGGGGGTCCAGGGCAGGGCCCTCAGAGCCCGGTAGGCCCAGGGGGGCGGCGCAAGCACCTAGGCCCAGGCCGAAGAGCGCCTTCTTGGTCTGCGCGGCAGGCCGGCCTCTCGCCTTGCCACTCAGGCCGCCCTCCCTCTTGAAGTGTGTGTGGCACGCGTCCGCGGAGTACACCTCGCTGCACAGGTAGCCGTGGGACTGGGCGTCGTAGCTTCCTGCGAGGCGGCCGGAGGTCCCGCAGGCGGGTGGGTCCCTGGGACAGACGCGCGGAGCGGCTCCTGCCCGGCCCCCCTGAGAACCGTCGCCGTTCCGTAAGGCGGGGCGCCTGCTTCAGAATGTAAATCACGTGTCCGCTCTATGGATACGCTGTTTAGTTTACCAGGCAAGACTTTCTTGGTGAAAGAAGCAGCGTTGGCTTGCATCCTCGAGCAGGCTTGTCATCTGGCTGTGCACTGGTACTCTCTCTCTGGGTGTGCTAGTCCGCAGGGCAGGGCATCCCCTGGGCAGGGTGGAGCGTGATCTCTGCGGCCTCGTCTTGCAGCTCCTTCCTTTCATTCTCAATCATCCTGCCCACAGTGGCCTCCTCTCAGGCCTGCATACTTACAACAGCGCATTGCCCGTGCTGCCCCTCTGCAGGAAGTGTCCCTCTGTTTAGTTTGCAGCTGACTGATGCCGCCTCACCCTTCTCATCTCTTCTCAGGTGTCACTTGGTCAAGAAAGCGTCCCCTTACCTACTCAACTCATCTCGTCTCCCTACCGTAGCTCACGTGACACCACGCACCTCTCGCTTATGGCCGTCATCGCCTTTCGCATCCAGTTTCAGGTAGGTAAGTTTACCCCGTGGCCCGTGAGGAAGAAGAGATCACGCCTGTTTTGCTTACTCTTGATTCCCAGCGACTAGCCCGGTTACTGATAACCTCTGTTAGAGGGAGAAAGGAATGCACCCAATCCCTGGTGAAGCCCCGACCGTTTTCCTTTCTAGTGTCCCTCGTACTCCTCCCTGCCGTCTGTGTCGCCCTTACTCCGCGTCTACCGTTTATGAGTTTACACCTGGGTTACGGTGACTGCTTCGGAGAATCGCATGCCTTTCTACCTCCCTCGCTGCGACCTCTCCTACACCTCCCAGGGCTCTTGGGTTATGCCCTTGCCCTCTTCCGAGCCGTCCGTGGCACCCGCTGTCAACCCCGTACGGCCAGGCTCCTAAGACTGACACTCCAGGCCCTCCGTAATTTGGCTTCAGTTTCACTTTCTAGACGTTTCAAGAAAGAACGGGGTCTAAATATCTGTGCACCTCTGCTCCGTTTCATATCTACCCACGAGGTTAATTTTTTTGTTTCTTCCAGTCCACCTATTTTGCACCTCCGTCTCTGCGAAGACTTCACTGAGAATCCAAGCGATTTCTGGATCCCTTCTCTCCCCTGAAGCTGTAAACAGTTTAACAAGACAGGTGCGGAACTGCCGTAAGGTAATCTACATCTTGTCTCCCTCTCTGGTATCTAACCTCCCTGCGAATGGGGGTACGTCTCCGTGTTCTGTGCGGTTTTCAGCACAGTATTCTCTACACGTAGTGGATATTTGATTTGGTAAGTGACCGAATAAGTGAATGAGTCACCAAGATAAGGGTATTGTCTCATTCTTTCTCGCTTTTTCCACTTCCAAGTTTCTTTAGTTAGTTTCCTCAGACAAAAGGTTTCTTTGTAGCTACACAGTGGCCAGGTCCAGAGAATGTTGCAGATAGCTGCTGAAAACATCCCTCCTCCACTTGAGAATGGCTTGCTCTCCCTCTCAAGCGGAGAGAGCTGGGATTCGATATTTAATTAAGCGCCTCTGTTCACTTGGCATTTAGAGGCACTAGGGGGCGTTAGTGCTCTACACCCGGTGAAATGCCTGTTTCGTTTGTGATTTTCCTTTGTGAAAAACAACTATGCACAGAGTGTTTTGTGCCAATTTTCCATCCTTTTAGATTGACGGAAAGCATTTTACCTACGTAGAAACAGAAAACGAATAGAAAGAGCGTCGCATTGCGCTTACTGAAAGCTTAGGGCGGTCTCGGTGGTACGTTAGTGAAGTTATCTGGGGACACCTTAGCCACGTACATTGTGTTGGAGAGGCACCGAGAATTCATTCAGGAGTTCTCAAAGTTCGAGGACACAGTTGCCTTACACGTAGGCACGGTGGCAGCCGTGGACATGGCAGTGATTTGGAGAATGTTGTACTAGTCGGCTCTCGCTGTGATAATGCTTTGCAACAAATCTCCCCAAAACTCACTTACATAAAGAAGAATCTAGTTTTCTCGGACCTGTGGGCTAGCTGCAGCGGCTCTCTTGTAGACCTCTCGATGGCGGGTGTTGCTCCATGCCGTGGGTCAGTTTGAGGTCTGTCCCGCACACCTTACCGTGGAGCCCAACTGTGAGGCTGCAGCTCCCTGTCCTCTCGCAGAGTTCACTGAAACGTAAGAGGTGAGCCCAACCACACAAGGCCACGTAAGGCCTCTGCGACTCATTGAAGGCCATCGTGTCTTCCCTTGGCCTCCTGGGAACCCCCTGGCCCCAGGATGCAGCTTCGGTAGCCCAGGGCAACCGGCGGAGGGGGGCGGGCGGGGCTGCAGGAGGGTGGAACACTGAGGTCACAGAGGGTGTGGGTGTGGCCACCTCTGCTGTGACTGAACCAAGGGCGTGGGTGGGGGACTGGGGGTCCAGGGCAGGGCCCTCAGAGCCCGGTAGGCCCAGGGGGGCGGCGCAAGCACCTAGGCCCAGGCCGAAGAGCGCCTTCTTGGTCTGCGCGGCAGGCCGGCCTCTCGCCTTGCCACTCAGGCCGCCCTCCCTCTTGAAGTGTGTGTGGCACGCGTCCGCGGAGTACACCTCGCTGCACAGGTAGCCGTGGGACTGGGCGTCGTAGCTTCCTGCGAGGCGGCCGGAGGTCCCGCAGGCGGGTGGGTCCCTGGGACAGACGCGCGGAGCGGCTCCTGCCCGGCCCCCCTGAGAACCGTCGCCGTTCCGTAAGGCGGGGCGCCTGCTTCAGAATGTAAATCACGTGTCCGCTCTATGGATACGCTGTTTAGTTTACCAGGCAAGACTTTCTTGGTGAAAGAAGCAGCGTTGGCTTGCATCCTCGAGCAGGCTTGTCATCTGGCTGTGCACTGGTACTCTCTCTCTGGGTGTGCTAGTCCGCAGGGCAGGGCATCCCCTGGGCAGGGTGGAGCGTGATCTCTGCGGCCTCGTCTTGCAGCTCCTTCCTTTCATTCTCAATCATCCTGCCCACAGTGGCCTCCTCTCAGGCCTGCATACTTACAACAGCGCATTGCCCGTGCTGCCCCTCTGCAGGAAGTGTCCCTCTGTTTAGTTTGCAGCTGACTGATGCCGCCTCACCCTTCTCATCTCTTCTCAGGTGTCACTTGGTCAAGAAAGCGTCCCCTTACCTACTCAACTCATCTCGTCTCCCTACCGTAGCTCACGTGACACCACGCACCTCTCGCTTATGGCCGTCATCGCCTTTCGCATCCAGTTTCAGGTAGGTAAGTTTACCCCGTGGCCCGTGAGGAAGAAGAGATCACGCCTGTTTTGCTTACTCTTGATTCCCAGCGACTAGCCCGGTTACTGATAACCTCTGTTAGAGGGAGAAAGGAATGCACCCAATCCCTGGTGAAGCCCCGACCGTTTTCCTTTCTAGTGTCCCTCGTACTCCTCCCTGCCGTCTGTGTCGCCCTTACTCCGCGTCTACCGTTTATGAGTTTACACCTGGGTTACGGTGACTGCTTCGGAGAATCGCATGCCTTTCTACCTCCCTCGCTGCGACCTCTCCTACACCTCCTAGGGCTCTTGGGTTATGCCCTTGCCCTCTTCCGAGCCGTCCGTGGCACCCGCTGTCAACCCCGTACGGCCAAGCTCCTAAGACTGACACTCCAGGCCCTCCGTAATTTGGCTTCAGTTTCACTTTCTAGACGTTTCAAGAAAGAACGGGGTCTAAATATCTGTGCACCTCTGCTCCGTTTCATATCTACCCATGAGGTTAATTTTTTTGTTTCTTCCAGTCCACCTATTTTGCACCTCCGTCTCTGCGAAGACTTCACTGAGAATCCAAGCGATTTCTGGATCCCTTCTCTCCCCTGAAGCTGTAAACAGTTTAACAAGACAGGTGCGGAACTGCCGTAAGGTAATCTACATCTTGTCTCCCTCTCTGGTATCTAACCTCCCTGCGAATGGGGGTACGTCTCCGTGTTCTGTGCGGTTTTCAGCACAGTACTCTCTACACGTAGTGGATATTTGATTTGGTAAGTGACCGAATAAGTGAATGAGTCACCAAGATAAGGGTATTGTCTCATTCTTTCTCGCTTTTTCCACTTCCAAGTTTCTTTAGTTAGTTTCCTCAGACAAAAGGTTTCTTTGTAGCTACACAGTGGCCAGGTCCAGAGAATGTTGCAGATAGCTGCTGAAAACATCCCTCCTCCACTTGAGAATGGCTTGCTCTCCCTCTCAAGCGGAGAGAGCTGGGATTCGATATTTAATTAAGCGCCTCTGTTCACTTGGCATTTAGAGGCACTAGGGGGCGTTAGTGCTCTACACCCGGTGAAATGCCTGTTTCGTTTGTGATTTTCCTTTGTGAAAAACAACTATGCACAGAGTGTTTTGTGCCAATTTTCCATCCTTTTAGATTGACGGAAAGCATTTTACCTACGTAGAAACAGAAAACGAATAGAAAGAGCGTCGCATTGCGTTTACTGAAAGCTTAGGGCGGTCTCGGTGGTACGTTAGTGAAGTTATCTGGGGACACCTTAGCCACGTACATTGTGTTGGAGAGGCACCGAGAATTCATTCAGGAGTTCTCAAAGTTCGAGGACACAGTTGCCTTACACGTAGGCACGGTGGCAGCCGTGGACATGGCAGTGATTTGGAGAATGTTGTACTAGTCGGCTCTCGCTGTGATAATGCTTTGCAACAAATCTCCCCAAAACTCACTTACATAAAGAAGAATCTAGTTTTCTCGGACCTGTGGGCTAGCTGCAGCGGCACTCTTGTAGACCTCTCGATGGCGGGTGTTGCTCCATGCCGTGGGTCAGTTTGAGGTCTGTCCCGCACACCTTACCGTGGAGCCCAACTGTGAGGCTGCAGCTCCCTGTCCTCTCGCAGAGTTCACTGAAACGTAAGAGGTGAGCCCAACCACACAAGGCCACGTAAGGCCTCTGCGACTCATTGAAGGCCATCGTGTCTTCCCTTGGCCTCCTGGGAACCCCCTGGCCCCAGGATGCAGCTTCGGTAGCCCAGGGCAACCGGCGGAGGGGGGCGGGCGGGGCTGCAGGAGGGTGGAACGCTGAGGTCACAGAGGGTGTGGGTGTGGCCACCTCTGCTGTGACTGAACCAAGGGCGTGGGTGGGGGACTGGGGGTCCAGGGCAGGGCCCTCAGAGCCCGGTAGGCCCAGGGGGGCGGCGCAAGCACCTAGGCCCAGGCCGAAGAGCGCCTTCTTGGTCTGCGCGGCAGGCCGGCCTCTCGCCTTGCCACTCAGGCCGCCCTCCCTCTTGAAGTGTGTGTGGCACGCGTCCGCGGAGTACACCTCGCTGCACAGGTAGCCGTGGGACTGGGCGTCGTAGCTTCCTGCGAGGCGGCTGGAGGTCCCGCAGGCGGGTGGGTCCCTGGTACAGACGCGCGGAGCGGCTCCTGCCCGGCCCCCCTGAGAACCGTCGCCGTTCCGTAAGGCGGGGCGCCTGCTTCAGAATGTAAATCACGTGTCCGCTCTATGGATACGCTGTTTAGTTTACCAGGCAAGACTTTCTTGGTGAAAGAAGCAACGTTGGCTTGCATCCTCGAGCAGGCTTGTCATCTGGCTGTGCACTGGTACTCTCTCTCTGGGTGTGCTAGTCCGCAGGGCAGGGCATCCCCTGGGCAGGGTGGAGCGTGATCTCTGCGGCCTCGTCTTGCAGCTCCTTCCTTTCATTCTCAATCATCCTGCCCACAGTGGCCTCCTCTCAGGCCTGCATACTTACAACGGCGCATTGCCCGTGCTGCCCCTCTGCAGGAAGTGTCCCTCTGTTTAGTTTGCAGCTGACTGATGCCGCCTCACCCTTCTCATCTCTTCTCAGGTGTCACTTGGTCAAGAAAGCGTCCCCTTACCTACTCAACTCATCTCGTCTCCCTACCGTAGCTCACGTGACACCACGCACCTCTCGCTTATGGCCGTCATCGCCTTTCGCATCCAGTTTCAGGTAGGTAAGTTTACCCCGTGGTCCGTGAGGAAGAAGAGATCACGCCTGTTTTGCTTACTCTTGATTCCCAGCGACTAGCCCGGTTACTGATAACCTCTGTTAGAGGGAGAAAGGAATGCACCCAATCCCTGGTGAAGCCCCGACCGTTTTCCTTTCTAGTGTCCCTCGTACTCCTCCCTGCCGTCTGTGTCGCCCTTACTCCGCGTCTACCGTTTATGAGTTTACACCTGGGTTACGGTGACTGCTTCGGAGAATCGCATGCCTTTCTACCTCCCTCGCTGCGACCTCTCCTACACCTCCCAGGGCTCTTGGGTTATGCCCTTGCCCTCTTCCGAGCCGTCCGTGGCACCCGCTGTCAACCCCGTACGGCCAGGCTCCTAAGACTGACACTCCAGGCCCTCCGTAATTTGGCTTCAGTTTCACTTTCTAGACGTTTCAAGAAAGAACGGGGTCTAAATATCTGTGCACCTCTGCTCCGTTTCATATCTACCCACGAGGTTAATTTTTTTGTTTCTTCCAGTCCACCTATTTTGCACCTCCGTCTCTGCGAAGACTTCACTGAGAATCCAAGCGATTTCTGGATCCCTTCTCTCCCCTGAAGCTGTAAACAGTTTAACAAGACAGGTGCGGAACTGCCGTAAGGTAATCTACATCTTGTCTCCCTCTCTGGTATCTAACCTCCCTGCGAATGGGGGTACGTCTCCGTGTTCTGTGCGGTTTTCAGCACAGTACTCTCTACACGTAGTGGATATTTGATTTGGTAAGTGACCGAATAAGTGAATGAGTCACCAAGATAAGGGTATTGTCTCATTCTTTCTCGCTTTTTCCACTTCCAAGTTTCTTTAGTTAGTTTCCTCAGACAAAAGGTTTCTTTGTAGCTACACAGTGGCCAGGTCCAGAGAATGTTGCAGATAGCTGCTGAAAACATCCCTCCTCCACTTGAGAATGGCTTGCTCTCCCTCTCAAGCGGAGAGAGCTGGGATTCGATATTTAATTAAGCGCCTCTGTTCACTTGGCATTTAGAGGCACTAGGGGGCGTTAGTGCTCTACACCCGGTGAAATGCCTGTTTCGTTTGTGATTTTCCTTTGTGAAAAACAACTATGCACAGAGTGTTTTGTGCCAATTTTCCATCCTTTTAGATTGACGGAAAGCATTTTACCTACGTAGAAACAGAAAAGGAATAGAAAGAGCGTTGCATTGCGCTTACTGAAAGCTTAGGGCGGTCTCGGTGGTACGTTAGTGAAGTTATCTGGGGACACCTTAGCCACGTACATTGTGTTGGAGAGGCACCGAGAATTCATTCAGGAGTTCTCAAAGTTCGAGGACACAGTTGCCTTACACGTAGGCACGGTGGCAGCCGTGGACATGGCAGTGATTTGGAGAATGTTGTACTAGTCGGCTCTCGCTGTGATAATGCTTTGCAACAAATCTCCCCAAAACTCACTTACATAAAGAAGAATCTAGTTTTCTCGGACCTGTGGGCTAGCTGCAGCGGCTCTCTTGTAGACCTCTCGATGGCGGGTGTTGCTCCATGCCGTGGGTCAGTTTGAGGTCTGTCCCGCACACCTTACCGTGGAGCCCAACTGTGAGGCTGCAGGTCCCTGTCCTCTCGCAGAGTTCACTGAAACGTAAGAGGTGAGCCCAACCACACAAGGCCACGTAAGGCCTCTGCGACTCATTGAAGGCCATCGTGTCTTCCCTTGGCCTCCTGGGAACCCCCTGGCCCCAGGATGCAGCTTCGGTAGCCCAGGGCAACCGGCGGAGGGGGGCGGGCGGGGCTGCAGGAGGGTGGAACGCTGAGGTCACAGAGGGTGTGGGTGTGGCCACCTCTGCTGTGACTGAACCAAGGGCGTGGGTGGGGGACTGGGGGTCCAGGGCAGGGCCCTCAGAGCCCGGTAGGCCCAGGGGGGCGGCGCAAGCACCTAGGCCCAGGCCGAAGAGCGCCTTCTTGGTCTGCGCGGCAGGCCGGCCTCTCGCCTTGCCACTCAGGCCGCCCTCCCTCTTGAAGTGTGTGTGGCACGCGTCCGCGGAGTACACCTCGCTGCACAGGTAGCCGTGGGACTGGGCGTCGTAGCTTCCTGCGAGGCGGCCGGAGGTCCCGCAGGCGGGTGGGTCCCTGGGACAGACGCGCGGAGCGGCTCCTGCCCGGCCCCCCTGAGAACCGTCGCCGTTCCGTAAGGCGGGGCGCCTGCTTCAGAATGTAAATCACGTGTCCGCTCTATGGATACGCTGTTTAGTTTACCAGGCAAGACTTTCTTGGTGAAAGAAGCAGCGTTGGCTTGCATCCTCGAGCAGGCTTCTCATCTGGCTGTGCACTGGTACTCTCTCTCTGGGTGTGCTAGTCCGCAGGGCAGGGCATCCCCTGGGCAGGGTGGAGCGTGATCTCTGCGGCCTCGTCTTGCAGCTCCTTCCTTTCATTCTCAATCATCCTGCCCACAGTGGCCTCCTCTCAGGCCTGCATACTTACAACGGCGCATTGCCCGTGCTGCCCCTCTGCAGGAAGTGTCCCTCTGTTTAGTTTGCAGCTGACTGATGCCGCCTCACCCTTCTCATCTCTTCTCAGGTGTCACTTGGTCAAGAAAGCGTCCCCTTACCTACTCAACTCATCTCGTCTCCCTACCGTAGCTCACGTGACACCACGCACCTCTCGCTTATGGCCGTCATCGCCTTTCGCATCCAGTTTCAGGTAGGTAAGTTTACCCCGTGGTCCGTGAGGAAGAAGAGATCACGCCTGTTTTGCTTACTCTTGATTCCCAGCGACTAGCCCGGTTACTGATAACCTCTGTTAGAGGGAGAAAGGAATGCACCCAATCCCTGGTGAAGCCCCGACCGTTTTCCTTTCTAGTGTCCCTCGTACTCCTCCCTGCCGTCTGTGTCGCCCTTACTCCGCGTCTACCGTTTATGAGTTTACACCTGGGTTACGGTGACTGCTTCGGAGAATCGCATGCCTTTCTACCTCCCTCGCTGCGACCTCTCCTACACCTCCCAGGGCTCTTGGGTTATGCCCTTGCCCTCTTCCGAGCCGTCCGTGGCACCCGCTGTCAACCCCGTACGGCCAAGCTCCTAAGACTGACACTCCAGGCCCTCCGTAATTTGGCTTCAGTTTCACTTTCTAGACGTTTCAAGAAAGAACGGGGTCTAAATATCTGGGCACCTCTGCTCCGTTTCATATCTACCCACGAGGTTAATTTTTTTGTTTCTTCCAGTCCACCTATTTTGCACCTCCGTCTCTGCGAAGACTTCACTGAGAATCCAAGCGATTTCTGGATCCCTTCTCTCCCCTGAAGCTGTAAACAGTTTAACAAGACAGGTGCGGAACTGCCGTAAGGTAATCTACATCTTGTCTCCCTCTCTGGTATCTAACCTCCCTGCGAATGGGGGTACGTCTCCGTGTTCTGTGCGGTTTTCAGCACAGTACTCTCTACACGTAGTGGATATTTGATTTGGTAAGTGACCGAATAAGTGAATGAGTCACCAAGATAAGGGTATTGTCTCATTCTTTCTCGCTTTTTCCACTTCCAAGTTTCTTTAGTTAGTTTCCTCAGACAAAAGGTTTCTTTGTAGCTACACAGTGGCCAGGTCCAGAGAATGTTGCAGATAGCTGCTGAAAACATCCCTCCTCCACTTGAGAATGGCTTGCTCTCCCTCTCAAGCGGAGAGAGCTGGGATTCGATATTTAATTAAGCGCCTCTGTTCACTTGGCATTTAGAGGCACTAGGGGGCGTTAGTGCTCTACACCCGGTGAAATGCCTGTTTCGTTTGTGATTTTCCTTTGTGAAAAACAACTATGCACAGAGTGTTTTGTGCCAATTTTCCATCCTTTTAGATTGACGGAAAGCATTTTACCTACGTAGAAACAGAAAACGAATAGAAAGAGCGTCGCATTGCGTTTAATGAAAGCTTAGGGCGGTCTCGGTGGTACGTTAGTGAAGTTATCTGGGGACACCTTAGCCACGTACATTGTGTTGGAGAGGCACCGAGAATTCATTCAGGAGTTCTCAAAGTTCGAGGACACAGTTGCCTTACACGTAGGCACGGTGGCAGCCGTGGACATGGCAGTGATTTGGAGAATGTTGTACTAGTCGGCTCTTGCTGTGATAATGCTTTGCAACAAATCTCCCCAAAACTCACTTACATAAAGAAGAATCTAGTTTTCTCGGACCTGTGGGCTAGCTGCAGCGGCTCTCTTGTAGACCTCTCGATGGCGGGTGTTGCTCCATGCCGTGGGTCAGTTTGAGGTCTGTCCCGCACACCTTACCGTGGAGCCCAACTGTGAGGCTGCAGCTCCCTGTCCTCTCGCAGAGTTCACTGAAACGTAAGAGGTGAGCCCAACCACACAAGGCCACGTAAGGCCTCTGCGACTCATTGAAGGCCATCGTGTCTTCCCTTGGCCTCCTGGGAAACCCCTGGCCCCAGGATGCAGCTTCGGTAGCCCAGGGCAACCGGCGGAGGGGGGCGGGCGGGGCTGCAGGAGGGTGGAACGCTGAGGTCACAGAGGGTGTGGGTGTGGCCACCTCTGCTGTGACTGAACCAAGGGCGTGGGTGGGGGGCTGGGGGTCCAGGGCAGGGCCCTCAGAGCCCGGTAGGCCCAGGGGGGCGGCGCAAGCACCTAGGCCCAGGCCGAAGAGCGCCTTCTTGGTCTGCGCGGCAGGCCGGCCTCTCGCCTTGCCACTCAGGCCGCCCTCCCTCTTGAAGTGTGTGTGGCACGCGTCCGCGGAGTACACCTCGCTGCACAGGTAGCCGTGGGACTGGGCGTCGTAGCTTCCTGCGAGGCGGCCGGAGGTCCCGCAGGCGGGTGGGTCCCTGGGACAGACGCGCGGAGCGGCTCCTGCCCGGCCCCCCTGAGAACCGTCGCCGTTCCGTAAGGCGGGGCGCCTGCTTCAGAATGTAAATCACGTGTCCGCTCTATGGATACGCTGTTTAGTTTACCAGGCAAGACTTTCTTGGTGAAAGAAGCAGCGTTGGCTTGCATCGTCGAGCAGGCTTCTCATCTGGCTGTGCACTGGTACTCTCTCTCTGGGTGTGCTAGTCCGCAGGGCAGGGCATCCCCTGGGCAGGGTGGAGCGTGATCTCTGCGGCCTCGTCTTGCAGCTCCTTCCTTTCATTCTCAATCATCCTGCCCACAGTGGCCTCCTCTCAGGCCTGCATACTTACAACGGCGCATTGCCCGTGCTGCCCCTCTGCAGGAAGTGTCCCTCTGTTTAGTTTGCAGCTGACTGATGCCGCCTCACCCTTCTCATCTCTTCTCAGGTGTCACTTGGTCAAGAAAGCGTCCCCTTACCTACTCAACTCATCTCGTCTCCCTACCGTAGCTCACGTGACACCACGCACCTCTCGCTTATGGCCGTCATCACCTTTCGCATCCAGTTTCAGGTAGGTAAGTTTACCCCGTGGCCCGTGAGGAAGAAGAGATCACGCCTGTTTTGCTTACTCTTGATTCCCAGCGACTAGCCCGGTTACTGATAACCTCTGTTAGAGGGAGAAAGGAATGCACCCAATCCCTGGTGAAGCCCCGACCGTTTTCCTTTCTAGTGTCCCTCGTACTCCTCCCTGCCGTCTGTGTCGCCCTTACTCCGCGTCTACCGTTTATGAGTTTACACCTGGGTTACGGTGACTGCTTCGGAGAATCGCATGCCTTTCTACCTCCCTCGCTGCGACCTCTCCTACACCTCCCAGGGCTCTTGGGTTATGCCCTTGCCCTCTTCCGAGCCGTCCGTGGCACCCGCTGTCAACCCCGTACGGCCAGGCTCCTAAGACTGACACTCCAGGCCCTCCGTAATTTGGCTTCAGTTTCACTTTCTAGACGTTTCAAGAAAGAACGGGGTCTAAATATCTGTGCACCTCTGCTCCGTTTCATATCTACCCACGAGGTTAATTTTTTTGTTTCTTCCAGTCCACCTATTTTGCACCTCCGTCTCTGTGAAGACTTCACTGAGAATCCAAGCGATTTCTGGATCCCTTCTCTCCCCTGAAGCTGTAAACAGTTTAACAAGACAGGTGCGGAACTGCCGTAAGGTAATCTACATCTTGTCTCCCTCTCTGGTATCTAACCTCCCTGCGAATGGGGGTACGTCTCCGTGTTCTGTGCGGTTTTCAGCACAGTATTCTCTACACGTAGTGGATATTTGATTTGGTAAGTGACCGAATAAGTGAATGAGTCACCAAGATAAGGGTATTGTCTCATTCTTTCTCGCTTTTTCCACTTCCAAGTTTCTTTAGTTAGTTTCCTCAGACAAAAGGTTTCTTTGTAGCTACACAGTGGCCAGGTCCAGAGAATGTTGCAGATAGCTGCTGAAAACATCCCTCCTCCACTTGAGAATGGCTTGCTCTCCCTCTCAAGCGGAGAGAGCTGGGATTCGATATTTAATTAAGCGCCTCTGTTCACTTGGCATTTAGAGGCACTAGGGGGCGTTAGTGCTCTACACCCGGTGAAATGCCTGTTTCGTTTGTGATTTTCCTTTGTGAAAAACAACTATGCACAGAGTGTTTTGTGCCAATTTTCCATCCTTTTAGATTGACGGAAAGCATTTTACCTACGTAGAAACAGAAAACGAATAGAAAGAGCGTCGCATTGCGCTTACTGAAAGCTTAGGGCGGTCTCGGTGGTACGTTAGTGAAGTTATCTGGGGACACCTTAGCCACGTACATTGTGTTGGAGAGGCACCGAGAATTCATTCAGGAGTTCTCAAAGTTCGAGGACACAGTTGCCTTACACGTAGGCACGGTGGCAGCCGTGGACATGGCAGTGATTTGGAGAATGTTGTACTAGTCGGCTCTCGCTGTGATAATGCTTTGCAACAAATCTCCCCAAAACTCACTTACATAAAGAAGAATCTAGTTTTCTCGGACCTGTGGGCTAGCTGCAGCGGCTCTCTTGTAGACCTCTCGATGGCGGGTGTTGCTCCATGCCGTGGGTCAGTTTGAGGTCTGTCCCGCACACCTTACCGTGGAGCCCAACTGTGAGGCTGCAGCTCCCTGTCCTCTCGCAGAGTTCACTGAAACGTAAGAGGTGAGCCCAACCACACAAGGCCACGTAAGGCCTCTGCGACTCATTGAAGGCCATCGTGTCTTCCCTTGGCCTCCTGGGAACCCCCTGGCCCCAGGATGCAGCTTCGGTAGCCCAGGGCAACCGGCGGAGGGGGGCGGGCGGGGCTGCAGGAGGGTGGAACACTGAGGTCACAGAGGGTGTGGGTGTGGCCACCTCTGCTGTGACTGAACCAAGGGCGTGGGTGGGGGACTGGGGGTCCAGGGCAGGGCCCTCAGAGCCCGGTAGGCCCAGGGGGGCGGCGCAAGCACCTAGGCCCAGGCCGAAGAGCGCCTTCTTGGTCTGCGCGGCAGGCCGGCCTCTCGCCTTGCCACTCAGGCCGCCCTCCCTCTTGAAGTGTGTGTGGCACGCGTCCGCGGAGTACACCTCGCTGCACAGGTAGCCGTGGGACTGGGCGTCGTAGCTTCCTGCGAGGCGGCCGGAGGTCCCGCAGGCGGGTGGGTCCCTGGGACAGACGCGCGGAGCGGCTCCTGCCCGGCCCCCCTGAGAACCGTCGCCGTTCCGTAAGGCGGGGCGCCTGCTTCAGAATGTAAATCACGTGTCCGCTCTATGGATACGCTGTTTAGTTTACCAGGCAAGACTTTCTTGGTGAAAGAAGCAGCGTTGGCTTGCATCCTCGAGCAGGCTTGTCATCTGGCTGTGCACTGGTACTCTCTCTCTGGGTGTGCTAGTCCGCAGGGCAGGGCATCCCCTGGGCAGGGTGGAGCGTGATCTCTGCGGCCTCGTCTTGCAGCTCCTTCCTTTCATTCTCAATCATCCTGCCCACAGTGGCCTCCTCTCAGGCCTGCATACTTACAACAGCGCATTGCCCGTGCTGCCCCTCTGCAGGAAGTGTCCCTCTGTTTAGTTTGCAGCTGACTGATGCCGCCTCACCCTTCTCATCTCTTCTCAGGTGTCACTTGGTCAAGAAAGCGTCCCCTTACCTACTCAACTCATCTCGTCTCCCTACCGTAGCTCACGTGACACCACGCACCTCTCGCTTATGGCCGTCATCGCCTTTCGCATCCAGTTTCAGGTAGGTAAGTTTACCCCGTGGCCCGTGAGGAAGAAGAGATCACGCCTGTTTTGCTTACTCTTGATTCCCAGCGACTAGCCCGGTTACTGATAACCTCTGTTAGAGGGAGAAAGGAATGCACCCAATCCCTGGTGAAGCCCCGACCGTTTTCCTTTCTAGTGTCCCTCGTACTCCTCCCTGCCGTCTGTGTCGCCCTTACTCCGCGTCTACCGTTTATGAGTTTACACCTGGGTTACGGTGACTGCTTCGGAGAATCGCATGCCTTTCTACCTCCCTCGCTGCGACCTCTCCTACACCTCCCAGGGCTCTTGGGTTATGCCCTTGCCCTCTTCCGAGCCGTCCGTGGCACCCGCTGTCAACCCCGTACGGCCAGGCTCCTAAGACTGACACTCCAGGCCCTCCGTAATTTGGCTTCAGTTTCACTTTCTAGACGTTTCAAGAAAGAACGGGGTCTAAATATCTGTGCACCTCTGCTCCGTTTCATATCTACCCACGAGGTTAATTTTTTTGTTTCTTCCAGTCCACCTATTTTGCACCTCCGTCTCTGCGAAGACTTCACTGAGAATCCAAGCGATTTCTGGATCCCTTCTCTCCCCTGAAGCTGTAAACAGTTTAACAAGACAGGTGCGGAACTGCCGTAAGGTAATCTACATCTTGTCTCCCTCTCTGGTATCTAACCTCCCTGCGAATGGGGGTACGTCTCCGTGTTCTGTGCGGTTTTCAGCACAGTACTCTCTACACGTAGTGGATATTTGATTTGGTAAGTGACCGAATAAGTGAATGAGTCACCAAGATAAGGGTATTGTCTCATTCTTTCTCGCTTTTTCCACTTCCAAGTTTCTTTAGTTAGTTTCCTCAGACAAAAGGTTTCTTTGTAGCTACACAGTGGCCAGGTCCAGAGAATGTTGCAGATAGCTGCTGAAAACATCCCTCCTCCACTTGAGAATGGCTTGCTCTCCCTCTCAAGCGGAGAGAGCTGGGATTCGATATTTAATTAAGCGCCTCTGTTCACTTGGCATTTAGAGGCACTAGGGGGCGTTAGTGCTCTACACCCGGTGAAATGCCTGTTTCGTTTGTGATTTTCCTTTGTGAAAAACAACTATGCACAGAGTGTTTTGTGCCAATTTTCCATCCTTTTAGATTGACGGAAAGCATTTTACCTACGTAGAAACAGAAAACGAATAGAAAGAGCGTCGCATTGCGCTTACTGAAAGCTTAGGGCGGTCTCGGTGGTACGTTAGTGAAGTTATCTGGGGACACCTTAGCCACGTACATTGTGTTGGAGAGGCACCGAGAATTCATTCAGGAGTTCTCAAAGTTCGAGGACACAGTTGCCTTACACGTAGGCACGGTGGCAGCCGTGGACATGGCAGTGATTTGGAGAATGTTGTACTAGTCGGCTCTCGCTGTGATAATGCTTTGCAACAAATCTCCCCAAAACTCACTTACATAAAGAAGAATCTAGTTTTCTCGGACCTGTGGGCTAGCTGCAGCGGCTCTCTTGTAGACCTCTCGATGGCGGGTGTTGCTCCATGCCGTGGGTCAGTTTGAGGTCTGTCCCGCACACCTTACCGTGGAGCCCAACTGTGAGGCTGCAGCTCCCTGTCCTCTCGCAGAGTTCACTGAAACGTAAGAGGTGAGCCCAACCACACAAGGCCACGTAAGGCCTCTGCGACTCATTGAAGGCCATCGTGTCTTCCCTTGGCCTCCTGGGAACCCCCTGGCCCCAGGATGCAGCTTCGGTAGCCCAGGGCAACCGGCGGAGGGGGGCGGGCGGGGCTGCAGGAGGGTGGAACACTGAGGTCACAGAGGGTGTGGGTGTGGCCACCTCTGCTGTGACTGAACCAAGGGCGTGGGTGGGGGACTGGGGGTCCAGGGCAGGGCCCTCAGAGCCCGGTAGGCCCAGGGGGGCGGCGCAAGCACCTAGGCCCAGGCCGAAGAGCGCCTTCTTGGTCTGCGCGGCAGGCCGGCCTCTCGCCTTGCCACTCAGGCCGCCCTCCCTCTTGAAGTGTGTGTGGCACGCGTCCGCGGAGTACACCTCGCTGCACAGGTAGCCGTGGGACTGGGCGTCGTAGCTTCCTGCGAGGCGGCCGGAGGTCCCGCAGGCGGGTGGGTCCCTGGGACAGACGCGCGGAGCGGCTCCTGCCCGGCCCCCCTGAGAACCGTCGCCGTTCCGTAAGGCGGGGCGCCTGCTTCAGAATGTAAATCACGTGTCCGCTCTATGGATACGCTGTTTAGTTTACCAGGCAAGACTTTCTTGGTGAAAGAAGCAGCGTTGGCTTGCATCCTCGAGCAGGCTTGTCATCTGGCTGTGCACTGGTACTCTCTCTCTGGGTGTGCTAGTCCGCAGGGCAGGGCATCCCCTGGGCAGGGTGGAGCGTGATCTCTGCGGCCTCGTCTTGCAGCTCCTTCCTTTCATTCTCAATCATCCTGCCCACAGTGGCCTCCTCTCAGGCCTGCATACTTACAACAGCGCATTGCCCGTGCTGCCCCTCTGCAGGAAGTGTCCCTCTGTTTAGTTTGCAGCTGACTGATGCCGCCTCACCCTTCTCATCTCTTCTCAGGTGTCACTTGGTCAAGAAAGCGTCCCCTTACCTACTCAACTCATCTCGTCTCCCTACCGTAGCTCACGTGACACCACGCACCTCTCGCTTATGGCCGTCATCGCCTTTCGCATCCAGTTTCAGGTAGGTAAGTTTACCCCGTGGCCCGTGAGGAAGAAGAGATCACGCCTGTTTTGCTTACTCTTGATTCCCAGCGACTAGCCCGGTTACTGATAACCTCTGTTAGAGGGAGAAAGGAATGCACCCAATCCCTGGTGAAGCCCCGACCGTTTTCCTTTCTAGTGTCCCTCGTACTCCTCCCTGCCGTCTGTGTCGCCCTTACTCCGCGTCTACCGTTTATGAGTTTACACCTGGGTTACGGTGACTGCTTCGGAGAATCGCATGCCTTTCTACCTCCCTCGCTGCGACCTCTCCTACACCTCCCAGGGCTCTTGGGTTATGCCCTTGCCCTCTTCCGAGCCGTCCGTGGCACCCGCTGTCAACCCCGTACGGCCAGGCTCCTAAGACTGACACTCCAGGCCCTCCGTAATTTGGCTTCAGTTTCACTTTCTAGACGTTTCAAGAAAGAACGGGGTCTAAATATCTGTGCACCTCTGCTCCGTTTCATATCTACCCACGAGGTTAATTTTTTTGTTTCTTCCAGTCCACCTATTTTGCACCTCCGTCTCTGCGAAGACTTCACTGAGAATCCAAGCGATTTCTGGATCCCTTCTCTCCCCTGAAGCTGTAAACAGTTTAACAAGACAGGTGCGGAACTGCCGTAAGGTAATCTACATCTTGTCTCCCTCTCTGGTATCTAACCTCCCTGCGAATGGGGGTACGTCTCCGTGTTCTGTGCGGTTTTCAGCACAGTACTCTCTACACGTAGTGGATATTTGATTTGGTAAGTGACCGAATAAGTGAATGAGTCACCAAGATAAGGGTATTGTCTCATTCTTTCTCGCTTTTTCCACTTCCAAGTTTCTTTAGTTAGTTTCCTCAGACAAAAGGTTTCTTTGTAGCTACACAGTGGCCAGGTCCAGAGAATGTTGCAGATAGCTGCTGAAAACATCCCTCCTCCACTTGAGAATGGCTTGCTCTCCCTCTCAAGCGGAGAGAGCTGGGATTCGATATTTAATTAAGCGCCTCTGTTCACTTGGCATTTAGAGGCACTAGGGG
>NW_028138429.1:0-19620 GCF_964270905.1 Leucopleurus acutus
CCTAGATATTTTATTCTTTTTGTTGCAATGGTAAATGGGAGTGTTTTCTTGATTTCACTTTCAGATTTTTCATCATTAGTATATAGGAATGCCAGAGATTTCTGTGCATTAATTTTGTATCCTGCCACTTTACCAAATTCATTGATTAGCTCTAGTAGTTTTCTGGTAGCATCTTTAGGGTTCTCTATGTATAGGATCATGTCATCTGCAAACAGTGACAGCTTTACTTCTTCTTTTCCGATTTGGATTCCTTTTATTTCCTTTTCTTCTCTGATTGCTGTGGCTAAAACTTCCAAAACTATGTTGAATAAGAGTGGTGAGAGTGGGCAACCTTGTCTTGTTCCTGATCTTAGTGGAAATGCTTTCAGTTTTTCACCATTGAGGATGATGTTTGCTGTGGGCTTGTCATATATGGCCTTTATTATGTTGAGGAAAGTTCCCTCTATGCCTACTTTCTGCAGGGTTTTTATCATAAATGGGTGTTGAATTTTGTCAAAAGCTTTCTCTGCATCTATTGAGATGATCATATGGTTTTTCTCCTTCAGTTTGTTAATATGGTTTATCACATTGATAGATTTGCGTATATTGAAGAATCCTTGCATTCCTGGAATAAACCCCACTTGATCATGGTGTATGATCTTTTTAATGTGCTGTTGGATTCTGTTTGCTAGTATTTTGTTGAGGATTTTTGCATCTATGTTCATCAGTGATATTGGCCTGTAGTTTTCTTTCTTTGTGACATCCTTGTCTGGTTTTGGTATCAAGGTGATGGTGGCCTCGTAGAAGGAGTTTGGGAGTGTTCCTCCCTCTGCTATATTTTGGAAGAGTTTGAGAAGGATAGGTGTTAGCTCTTCTCTAAATGTTTGATAGAATTCGCCTGTGAAGCCATCTGGTCCTGGGCTTTTCTTTGTTGGAAGATTTTTAATCACAGTTTCAATTTCAGTGCTTGTGATTGGTCTGTTCATATTTTCTATTTCTTCCTGATTCAGTCTTGGCAGGTTGTGCCTTTCTAAGAATTTGTCCATTTCTTCCAGATTGTCCATTTTATTGGCATAGAGTTGCTTGTAGTAATCTCTCATGATCTCTTTTATGTCTGCAGTGTCAGTTGTTACCTCTCCTTTTTCATTTCTAATTCTATTGATTTGGGTCTTCTCCCTTTTTTTCTTGATGAGTCTGGCTAGTGGTTTATCTATTTTGTTTATCTTCTCAAAGAACCAGCTTTTAGTTTTATTGATCTTTGCTATTGTTTCCTTCATTTCTTTTTCATTTATTTCTGATCTGATTTTTATGATTTCTTTCCTTCTGCTAGCTTTGGGGTTTTTTTGTTCTTCTTTCTCTAATTGCTTGAGGTGCAAGGTTAGGTTGTTTATTCGAGATGCTTCCTGCTTCTTAAGGTGGGCTTGTATTGCTATAAACTTCCCCCTTAGAACTGCTTTTGCTGCATCCCACAGGTTTTGGGTCGTTGTGTCTCCATTGTCATTTGTTTCTAGGTATTTTTTGATTTCCTCTTTGATTTCTTCAGTGATATCTTCATTATTAAGTAGTGTATTGTTTAGCCTCCATGTGTTTGTATTTTTTACAGATCTTTTCCTGTAATTGATATCTAGTCTCATGGCGTTGTGGTCAGAAAAAATACTTGATACAATTTCAATTTTCTTAAATTTACCAAGGCTTGATTTGTGACCCAAGATATGATCTATCCTGGAGAATGTTCCATGAGCACTTGAGAAAAATGTGTATTCTGTTGTTTTTGGATGGAATGTCCTATAAATATCAATTAACTCCATCTCGTTTAATGTATCATTTAAAGCTTGTGTTTCCTTATTTATTTTCATTTTGGATGATCTGTCCATTGGTGAAAGTGGGGTGTTAAAGTCCCCTACTATGAATGTGTTACTGTCGATTTCCCCTTTTATGGTTGTCAGTATTTGCCTTATGTATTGAGGTGCACCTATGTTGGGTGCATAAATATTTACAATTGTTATATCTTCCTCTTGGATTGATCCCTTGATCATTATGTAGTGTCCTTCTTTGTCTCTTCTAATAGTCTTTGTTTTAAAGTCTATTTTGTCTGATATGAGAATTGCTACTCCAGCTTTCTTTTGGTTTCCACTTGCATGAAATACCTTTTTCCATCCCCTTACTTTCAGTCTGTATGTGTCTCTAGGTCTGAAGTGGGTCTCTTGTAGACAGCAAATATATGGGTCTTGTTTTTGTATCCATTCAGCCAATCTGTGTCTTTTGGTGGGAGCATTTAGTCCATTTACATTTAAGGTAATTATCGATATGTGTGTTCCTATTCCCATTTTCTTCATTGTTTTGGGTTTGTTATTGTAGGTCCTTTCCTTCTTTTGTGTTTCTTGCCTAGAGAAGTTCCTTTAGCAGTTGTTGTAGAGCTGGTTTGGTGGTGCTGAACTCTCTCAGCTTTTGCTTGTCTGTAAAGGTTTTAATTTCTCCATCAAATCTGAATGAGATCCTTGCTGGGTAGAGTAATCTTGGTTGCAGGTTTTTCTCCTTCAACACTTTCAATATGTCCTGCCACTCCCTTCTGGCTTGCAGAGTTTCTGCTGAAAGATCAGCTGTTAACCTTATGGGGATTCCCTTGTGTGTTATTTGTTGTTTTTCCCTTGCTGCTTTTAATATGTTTTCTTTGTATTTAATTTTTGACAGTTTGATTAATATGTGTCTTGGCGTATTTCTCCTTGGATTTATCCTGTATGGGACTCTCTGTGCTTCCTGGACTTGATTAACTATTTCCTTTCCCATATTAGGGAAGTTTTCAACTATAATCTCTTCAAATATTTTCTCAGTCCCTTTCTTTTTCTCTTCTTCTTCTGGAACCCCTATAATTCGAATGTTGGTGCGTTTAATGTTGTCCCAGAGGTCTCTGAGACTGTCCTCAGTTCTTTTCATTCTTTTTTCTTTATTCTGCTCTGCAGTAGTTATTTCCACTATTTTATCTTCCAGGTCACTTATCCGTTCTTCTGCCTCAGTTATTCTGCTATTGATCCCATCTAGAGTACTTTTAATTTCATTTATTGTGTTGTTCATCGTTGCTTGTTTCATCTTTAGTTCTTCTAGGTCCTTGTTAACTGATTCTTGCAATTTGTCCATTCTATTGTCCATTCTATCTCCAAGATTTCGGATCAACCTTACTATCATTATTCTGAATTCTTTTTCAGGTAGACTGCCTATTTCCTCTTCATTTGTTAGGTCTGGTGGGTTTTTATCTTGCTCCTTCATCTGCTGTGTGTTTTTCTGTCTTCTCATTTTGCTTATCTTACTGTGTTTGGGGTCTCCTTTTTTTTTTTTTTTTGCAGGCTGAATGTTCGTAGTTCCTGTTGTTTTTTGAGTCTGTCCCCAGTGGCTAAGGTTGGTTCAGTGGGTTGTGTAGGCTTCCTGGTGGAGGGTACTAGTGCCTGTGTTCTGGTGTATGAGGCTGGATCTTGTCTTTCTGGTGGGCAGGTCCACGTCTGGTGGTGTGTTTTGGGGTGTCTGTAGACTTATTATGATTTTGGGCAGCCTCTCTGCTAATGGATGGGGTTGTGTTTCTGTCTTGCTAGTTGTTTGGCATAGGATGTCCAGCACTGTAGCTTGCTGGTCGTTGAGTGAAGCTGGGTGCTGGCGTTGAGATGGAGATCTCTCGGAGATTTTTGCTGTTTGATATTATGTGCAGCTGGGAGGCCTCTTGTGGACCAGTGTCCTGAAGTTGGCTCTCCCACCTCAGAGGCACAGCACTGAGTCCTGGCTGCAGCACCAAGAGCCTTTCATCCACAGGGCTCCTTAATTTGGGATGATTTGTTGTCTATTCAGGTATTCCACAGATGCAGGGTATATCAAGTTGATTGTGGAGCTTTAATCCACTGCTTCTGAGGCTGCTGGAAGAAATTTCCCTTTCTCTTCTTTGTTCTCACAGCTCCCAGGGGCTCAGCTTTGGATTTGGCCCCGCCTGTGCGTGTAGGTCGCCGGAGGGCGTCTGTTCTTTGCTCAGACAGGACGGGGTTAAAGGAGCCGCTGATTCGGAGGCTCTGGCTCACCCAGGCCGGGGGGTAGGGAGGGTCACGGAGTGCAGGGCGGGCCTGCAGTGGCAGAGGCCGGCGTGACGCTGCAGCCTGAGGCGCGCCGTGCGCTCTCCCGGGGGAGCCGTCCCCGGATCCCGGGACCCCGGCAGCGGCGGGCTGCACAGGCTCCCCGGAAGGGCGTGTGGCTAGTGACCTGCGCTCGCACACAGGCCTCCTGGCGGCGGCAGCAGCGGCCTTAGCGTCCCATGTCCGTCTCTGGGCTCCGCACTCTTAGCCGCGGCTCGCGCCCGTCTCCGGAGCTCTCCCTAGCAGCGTTCCCAATCCCCCCTCCTCGTGCACCAGGAAACAAAGAGGGACGTAAAAGTCTCTTGCCTCTTCAGCAGGTCCAGACCCCTCCCCAGACTCTCTCCCGGCCAGCCGCGGCACACCAACGCCCTGCAGGCTGTGTTCACGCCGCCAACCTCAGTCCTCTCCCGGCGCTCCAACAAAAGCCGGAGCCTCAGCTCCCAGTCCCGCCCGCCCCGGCGGGCGAGCAGACAAGCCTCTCGGCTGGTGAGTGCCGGTCGGCCCGATCCTCTGCGCTGGAATCTCTCCGCTTTGCCTTCCGCACCCCTGTTGCTGTGCTCTCCTCCGCGGCTCCCAAGCTCCCCCACTCCGCCTCCCGAAGTCTCCACCCGCGAAGGGGCTCCTAGTGTGTGGACACTTTTCCTCCTTCACAGCTCTCTCCCGCTGGTGCAGGACCCGTCCCTATTCTTTTGTCTCTGTTTAGTTTTTTCTTTTGCCCTAACCAGGTACGTGGGGGGTTCCTTGCCTTTTGGGAGGTCTGAGGTCTTCTGCCAGCGTTCAGTAGGTGCTCCGTAGGAGTTGTTCCACGCGTAGATAGTAGTTCCTTGTTGATGATCTATTTTATACATAGCAGTGTGTATGTGTTAATCCCAAACTGTTAATTTATCCCTCCTCCCACCTTTCCGCTTTGGTAATAATAAATTATAAGATTTTATACTTCTCAGAAATGGGGGAGCTGAAAGAGAGGTATCATTTTCAATGGAAAAGCATTTAAAACAAGATTGAAGCTTTAACCAAGATTATTAGATGTACATCCTTGGAAAGAAATCACTTCGTTTCTCTAATATTGACCTGACAAATAAGACAAACCTTTTCACTGAACTTGCTTATAATAAAGTGATGGAAATATCCAATGGAAGCGTTAGAAACATCTTATTTTACCCGAGCCTTATACACTGTTCTATGTTAACTACAGTTTGGCTCACACATCTGTTCATTGAGGTTACAATAGTCTCAATTTCTGTTACTGATCCTCCAGAGTGGACCCCAACAAGTGTCCCCCTGCGCAGTGTCATTGGGGCCAACAGATCGAGACTGAGTTTGGTTCACAAGCAAAGGAAACTTTATATTTTGATCAGAGAATGGAGAGGTGAGAGCATGCACTACCCCCTGGGCTGTGGGCTGGGCTGCTGTGTAGAGATCCTGTCAGAGTCAGTGGGAGGGAGGGGGCGGAGCTCTCGAGGGCCGGGTTGGCTGCAGCTCAGGCTCTATATCGCGGAGTCTGCACTGGGCCCCAGGAGCTGAGGTGTCGACCCAGCCATTCTGCACTAGGAAATCTGGTCTGAAGTGCCGGGTGTGGAACCTCTGCATGCGGGACCCTAGGAGCACATGAAATTAGACAAAGCACAAAGGATAAAAAAGGTTAGACTTGACTTTATTGCCCAGATTCTATTTTTATCTCCCAGGGATTTTTAATGGGCTTTGCTGGGGACAAACCCCTCCTCTGCCTTTTGTCCCGTTCCTCATTCTTGGAGTGCTGAGGGTGCAGACCCTTCTTCTGTAACTGCTGAGTGCTGAGTTGGGAGCCCTCATACCAAGGGGTGAGGGTCAGAGCTTCTCCCCAGCAGCCTCCAGGTGACGTTGATTGTCCCCAGGCCCCCTGCCTCCCTGCTCGTCCACCCGAGCACCAGCATTGGAAGCGTTATAGATTCTAATGACCTTTAAGGGTCCAGGAAAGAGATGTGCAGAGACGCTGTGGGGGCCGGTTTCACCCCGCCCCACATTTGTTCGGCCACCTTAGGCTGACCGTTTCTGCCAGCCTAGATGCTCTGACCAGTAGTCTGCGCTTTCTTCAATTAGGCCCCTGAATTAACGTACAAACAGCACCAGGTGTCAGAGCCCTGCCCGCTCAACTCCCAGACAGTCCAGGGTCAGTGGTGATCAAGGACCATGATGGCCACTGAGTCAACAGCCTTTTGAAGTAAACAGGAGTCCAGCCAGTCTTATTGGCCACCATCATCACGGTGTCTGTAGGCTTTTCTATGGTGACAGTGTGATATACGGTTCCCCCGCCAAGATTACTAGCTCCCCTCTGGGTGCAGTAAGTCCTGCAAGCAGTAGTCTACTCTTTTGGGACACACTCCTGTTGTTTTATGAGAGAAACTCCAGGTCAAGTGATGTTCACACGAGTCGTCATGGTGCCCTGTTGCCCCCGGTTATCTCTCTGGATGTTGGAGTTGGAGGGCCTCCTCACTCGAGGTTGGTGTGCCCACGGAGCAAACCCTGCAACTTCAGGGCATGGTTGGTGGTTAGGATCACCACGTGGGGTCCTTTTCCCTTAGGAGGGAGGAGGCCTTTTGGGCTGCTGATTTCCAGGTTTTTAGATACCGCCAGTATCTTGGCCAGATGCGGCAGTGGGCCAAGCCCCTTGGTGACCATAGTTTATCCTACCTGGATGGCATTCTTGCATTGTTCCATTTCAAGTGGTCCCA
This sequence comes from Leucopleurus acutus, assembly GCF_964270905.1. Classification (NCBI taxonomy): domain Eukaryota; kingdom Metazoa; phylum Chordata; class Mammalia; order Artiodactyla; family Delphinidae; genus Leucopleurus; species Leucopleurus acutus. The sequence continues at coordinate 6,800 of NW_028138429.1, forward strand.
GTTTTTACACTAATTCTCCAATGGCGATTCACCTTTCACCGGGAATGTAAAGGTCAAAGGGTTTAGCTAAATTAGGGAGTTCCAGGGCAAGGGTCTGAATTGACTGCTCTTTCCATTCTTGAAAGGCCACTTCTGGATTCTATTCAAAAGGATCATCATCTTTTCCTTTCAGTGTTTCATATAGAGGCCCAGCTAGTAGACTGCAGTTAGGGATCCAGAAGCAGCAAACCCTGGCCTCCCCAGGAACCCCTAAGCTGTCTTCTAGTTTTAGAAAGGAGTAAGGCCGAAAATGGTTTCTTCCCTTTCCTGGGATGGGCTTCTCCGACCTTCTGTGAGAATGAAGCCCAGGCAGGTCACCGCAGTCTGTGATATTTGAGCTTTTTCTTGGACAACTTCTATCCTTTATTGGCTTGGTAGTTCAGAGGCCTCCTTAGTAGGGCTGGCGATCAGAATGTCGTCTGCGTACTGAAGGAGGGTTTCCTTTTCCAGAGGTAGAACTTTTAGGTCTTTAGCTAAGGTTTCCCCAAAGATGGTGTGGGAATTTTTGCACCCTTGGGGCAAGACGGCCCGGAAGTATTGTTTTAGTTGTATGTTGAGTCCTGCCACTCACAAGCCAAAATTTCTTGTGACTCTGGGACTAATGGAATACAAAAGAAGGCATCATTGAAGACTAATACAGAATACCATGTCCTGGTGGTTGGTAGAATGACCAGCAGGGTGTAGGAATTAGGAGCAACTGGAGGTATATCCTCGGTGGCTTCACTGACTGTCCTGACATCCTTTACCAGGTCCCCAGCAGCCCATGGGGCTCTCGTGGTCAGACCAATCCCAGAATATGGAGCTCACCTGGGCAGGTACCCCACCCCCACCCCAGCCCACAGGGCTCTCGTGGTCAGGCCCTTCCCAGGATACAGAGCTACCCTTGCAGGTCCCGTGGCAGGGCTGGGCACACAGGAACCATGCACATAGCCCTCATTGCAGAGCACCCCCAGCTCACCTGTCGCTCAGAGCTGACACAGAGCACCTCAGAGCAGGACTTGAACTAACAAACAGCAGCTGCGACAGGTCTGTGACCCTGGGCATCACTCTGTGCGGCCTCCCTCCACCTGGTCTTCCAGAGACTTCCACTGTACCCGGGGCACCAGGCCTCTGTCTCCAACCACCACTCACCCCTCCTCTCCCTGACTCCTGGGTTCCTCTCATTAGGAGAGGGTTTTCTTGAAGTTGTCTCCCACTCATGGGCCAGATAAAATGATTAGAAAACAAGCCAAAGCTGCAGCCCCTTGTCTATCCTGACTCTCAGGAGCCCACACCTGTTCCTTGGACCTGGCCGGTTCAGCAAGTTCCATTTTCTGCAACTGTGAGCCCCTGAGGGGTGATGATTGGCTGAGCTGGGCAGCCTTACCGTGCCGGCCAGCCCTCCCCAGGTGTGCCTGGGTTGAGATCAATATAAATACCACTCCAGGCAGCAAGAGCCCCTGCAGCCGTGCCTGACGCCATTTTCTCTGCCCTGTCAGCAGTCTCGGGGCTGGGCTGGTGGGAGGGAGTGAGAGGCCACGGCTTTGTGGGTGGCCCAGTGTGAGTGGGGCTCTGCTGGACTTTCTGCAGCAGTTGCCAGGCTGCCACCTGCTAAAGAAGAGGATGTGTCACCCATACCTGCTGCTGGAATTTCTCCCTGGGCAGAGGTGAGGAAGGAAAAAAGCAGTGGGGGCAGGGACAGGACGGGTATCTCAGGCAGGGAAATGGAAATCTTCCAGAAGAGCACCCAGGGCCAGGACCATCCTGGCTGGCCTGCAGGCACCAAGTCGGCTGGCATGCTGTCACTCGTGTGGCTCTATGGTCCTTCCTCTAGGCTTTCAAGTCCTTGTATATATTCAGGTGTTTTACCTGGGACGGGTGGGAATAGTTCAGCAGCAACTGGCCTGGGGCTCAGCTCACGTTTACTCACAGATGCCTCGGCACGGTGCCCCAGCTTTGCAATGAGGATGCTTGTTACGTGGGGGCTGCTGGCTGAATGGGAGACGATTCCCCACCACTGACCAACTTCAGAATTGTTTACAACTGGAGCAAGTGCCCTGATACGGTTTTCCTCTGTGGAACTGGTGGGTTCTGTGTTTTTTTTCTCTTTTTCGTTTTTGGTTCAAGGTAGATTTTATTCCTCTTTTTTGTATTTACAGATATAAGCATGGAAATAATTTATTCATATAAATACATGTATGTGAAGGGAATAATTGTTTTTTCTGTTTTATTTTTTAAATTTTATTTCTTTTCAATTTTGAATTTTATTTTATATTTTTATACAGCAGGTTCTTATTGGTTATCTATTTTATACATATAAATGTATACATGCCAATCCCAGTCTCTCAACTCCTCCCACCACCACCCCCCCAACAGCTTTCCCCCCTTGTTGTCCATACATTTGTTGTCTACATCTGTTGCTCTATTTATGCCTTGCAAAATGGTTAATCTGTACGGTTTTTCTAGGTTCCACATATATGCATGAATATACAAGATTTGTTTTTCTCTTTCTGACTTACTTCACTCTGTATGACAGTCTCTAGATCCATCGACGTCTCTACAAATGACCCAATTTCATTCCTTTTCATGGCTTAGTAATATTCCATTTTATATATGTACCACAGCTTTATGCATTCTTCTGTCTGTGGGCATTTAGGTTGCTTCCATTACCTCGATATTGTAAATAGTGATGCAATGAACATTGCGGTGAATGTCTCTTTTTGATTTATGGTTTTGTCTGGGTATATGTCCAGTACTGGGATTGCTGTATCATATGGTAATTCTATTGTTAGTTTCTTAAGAAACTCCATATTGTTCTCCATAGTGAATGTAACAATTTATATTCCCAACAATAGTGGAAGAGGGTTCCTTTTCTCCACACCCTTTCCAGCATTTATTGTTTGTAGATTTTCTGATGATGCCCATTCTATCAGGTGTGGGGTGATACCTCATTGTTGAGTCCATTTTGTTGAGCAAGGGGTAGGTCTTGTCTATTACACATTTGGCTTATGGAACAGTATCTGTGCTAATGTCAAACTCTGGTTTTATGCAGCACCCCAACTCACCTTCCCCCTTAAAAAAGCATAAGTTGGTTTTCTAAACTTGAGACCCTGTTCTGTTTTATAATCCAGTTCATGTGTAGCCAAGTTCACATTCCGTGTATTAGTGATATCTTATGATGTTTCTTTTTCTGTGTGACTTATTTCAGTTAGAATCATCATACCTGAATCCACTCATTATGCTGCTACGGGCCTGATGACATAGGTTTCATTGCTGAGTGATATTGCATTGTACGTAAGTACCACAACTTCTTTATCCATTTTTCACTTTCTGCGATATTGAACTTGTACCGTAAACGAGGTTCTTGTAAACAGAGCCGTCCCAAACTTTGGGGTGGCTGTGTCTTTTTGATTTTACTTTCCCTAAGCTACAGCACCATAAGTGGAAGTGCCCTAGGCTCTCTTGCGTTGTTTTTTAGATGTTTCAGAAAACACCATACACTTCTCCCGAGTGGCTCTTGGCAATTTACATCCCGCCATCAGCATAACAAGGCTCCCAGTTCTCCATGGCCTGTCCTGCCTTTCTGGATTTTACACTTTTTTCAGATGGCCCCTTTGACTGGGGGGAAGTGAGACTTCATTGTAGTGCAGATTTCCTTTGCAAGCTTGCTTGGTTGGCCAAAAAGGGCATATGCGTTTTTTCCTGCACGAAAAAACGCATACGCCCTTTTTGGCCAAGTGCATCATTGTGGACGTTCTGCCTCTTTTCCTATGCTTTAAATGCAATTCCAGTCTACCTCCAGAAATCGGTGACCTGCAATTCTGCCCCGCTTTCAAGTCCTCTTGGCAGCCTTACTTCAGTATATTTTTGGACGATAGCTGTCATTTATAACTCTGCTGATTTGTGAATTACAGTGCCCCTGAGCTCCTTTCTTCAACGCGCTTTCTTGTGAGCTGGCCGCAACACCGCATGATTGCTTCAGGCCCTAATCTGGTTCCGGCACGGCACGCTGAGCCTTTGGTTAATTCCTCTTCCTGGTGGGAAATGAGAGTTAAATTTGCCCGTCCAGACCCCTCCAGTTAGTCTCTCATTGCTTCTCCCTATTCCTGTTCATCTTCCGCAGAAATTGCAAACTGGGCCAAACAGGAGGTTAAAGGCACTGACTCTCCAAGTCGGGAGAGTGTTAGTAAAGCATCTGGAATGTTACACCCGAGTACCAGGGGACGAGAACTGAGACATATTGGAACACATCTCCCGATCACATGGTTGATCATACTCTGGGTTCCACATGCATGTTTTAGCTGAAGGAAGAATCCCTTAAACCTGGAGAGTTGAGACCCGTGGAATGGGTACCATGCAATATGACTTCAAAGGGTCTTCATTTGCTCACCGAACCTCTCCAATCCTATCACTGCTGCGTTTATGCCCCTGTACACACGCTTCATTTTCTTTCAGAGACATAGCAATCCATAGGTTTTAAGATACTTACTAGTCAGGTACATTCTTAGGCGTTTAATATGGGGTGTTGAGTCCATTTCGTTGAGCAAGGAGTAGTTCTTGTCTATTCCATATTTGGCTTAAGGAACTTTATCTGTGCTCATTTCAATCTCTGGCTTTATGCAGCACCCCAACTCACCTTTACCCTTAAGCAAGCATAAGTTGGTTTTCTAAATTTGAGACCCTGTTCTGTTTTGTAATCCAGTTCCTGTGTAGCCAAGTTTACATCCCGTGTATTAGTGATATCTTATGATGTTTCTTTTTCTGTGTGACTTATTTCAGTTAGAATCATCATACCTGAATCCACTCATTATGCTGCTACGGGCCTGATGACATAGATTTCATTGCTGAGTGATATTGCATTGTACGTAAGTACCACAACTTCTTTATCCATTTTTCACTTTCTGTGCTATTGAACTTGTACCGTAAACGAGGTTCTTGTAAACAGAGCCGTCCCAATCTTTGGGGTGGCTGTGTCTTTTTGATTTTAATTTCCCTAAGCTATAGGACCATAAGTGGAAGTGCCCTAGGCTCTGTTGCTTTGTTTTTTAGATGTTTCAGGAAACACCATACACCTCTCCCGAGTGGCTCTTGGCAATTGACATCCCGCCCATCAGCATAACAAGGCTCCCAGTTCTCCATGGCCTGTCCTGCCTTTCTGGATTTTACACTTTTTTCAGATGGCCCTTTTGACCGGGGGGAAGTGAGACTTCATTGTAGTGCAGATTTCCTTTGCAAACTTGCTTGGTTGGCCAAAAAGGGCGTATGCGTTTTTTCCTGAATATATTCAGGAAAAAATGCATACGCCCTTTTTGGCCAAGTGCATCATTGTGGACGTTCTGCCTCTTTTCCTATGCTTTAAATGCAATTCCAGTCTACCTCCTGAAATCGGTTTCCTGCAATTCTGCCCCGCTTTCAAGTCCTCTTGGCAGCCTTACTTCAGTATATTTTTGGACGATAGCTGTCATTTATAACTCTGCAGGTTTGTGAATTACAGTGCCCCTGAGCTCCTTTCTTCAACGCGCTTTCTTGTGAGCTGGCCGCAACACCGCATGATTGCTTCAGGCCCTAATCTGGTTCCGGCACGGAACGCTGAGCCTTTGGTTAATTCCTCTTCCTGGTGGGAAATGAGAGTTAAATTTGCCCGTCCAGACCCCTCCAGTTAGTCTCTCATTGCTTCTCCCTATTCCTGTTCATCTTCCGCAGAAATTGCAAACTGGGCCAAACAGGAGGTTAAAGGCACTGACTCTCCAAGTCGGGAGAGTGTTAGTAAAGCGTCTGGAATGTTACACCCGAGTACCAGGGGACGAGAACTGAGACATATTGGAACACATCTCCCGATCACATGGTTGATCATACTCTGGGTTCCACATGCATGTTTTAGCTGAAGGAAGAATCCCTTAAACCTGGAGAGTTGAGACCCGTGGAATGGGTACCATGCAATATGACTTCAAAGGGTCTTCATTTGCTCACCGAACCTCTCCAATCCTATCACTGCTGCGTTTATGCCCCTGTACACACGCTTCATTTTCTTTCAGAGACATAGCAATCCATAGGTTTTAAGATACTTACTAGTCAGGTACATTCTTAGGCGTTTAATATGGGGTGTTGAGTCCATTTCGTTGAGCAAGGAGTAGTTCTTGTCTATTCCATATTTGGCATAAGGAACTTTATCTGTGCTCATTTCAATCTCTGGCTTTATGCAGCACCCCAACTCACCTTTACCCTTAAGCAAGCATAAGTTGGTTTTCTAAATTTGAGACCCTGTTCTGTTTTGTAATCCAGTTCCTGTGTAGCCAAGTTTACATCCCGTGTATTAGTGATATCTTATGATGTTTCTTTTTCTGTGTGACTTATTTCAGTTAGAATCATCATACCTGAATCCACTCATTATGCTGCTACGGGCCTGATGACATAGATTTCATTGCTGAGTGATATTGCATTGTACGTAAGTACCACAACTTCTTTATCCATTTTTCACTTTCTGTGCTATTGAACTTGTACCGTAAACGAGGTTCTTGTAAACAGAGCTGTCCCAATCTTTGGGGTGGCTGTGTCTTTTTGATTTTAATTTCCCTAAGCTATAGGACCATAAGTGGAAGTGCCCTAGGCTCTGTTGCTTTGTTTTTTAGATGTTTCAGGAAACACCATACACCTCTCCCGAGTGGCTCTTGGTAATTGACATCCCGCCCATCAGCATAACAAGGCTCCCAGTTCTCCATGGCCTGTCCTGCCTTTCTGGATTTTACACTTTTTTCAGATGGCCCTTTTGACCGGGGGGAAGTGAGACTTCATTGTAGTGCAGATTTCCTTTGCAAGCTTGCTTGGTTGGCCAAAAAGGGCGTATGCGTTTTTTCCTGAATATATTCAGGAAAAAATGCATACGCCCTTTTTGGCCAAGTGCATCATTGTGGACGTTCTGCCTCTTTTCCTATGCTTTAAATGCAATTCCAGTCTACCTCCTGAAATCGGTTTCCTGCAATTCTGCCCCGCTTTCAAGTCCTCTTGGCAGCCTTACTTCAGTATATTTTTGGACGATAGCTGTCATTTATAACTCTGCAGGTTTGTGAATTACAGTGCCCCTGAGCTCCTTTCTTCAACTCGCTTTCTTGTGAGCTGGCCGCAACACCGCATGATTGCTTCAGGCCCTAATCTGGTTCCGGCACGGCACGCTGAGCCTTTGGTTAATTCCTCTTCCTGGTGGGAAATGAGAGTTAAATTTGCCCGTCCAGACCCCTCCAGTTAGTCTCTCATTGCTTCTCCCTATTCCTGTTCATCTACGGCAGAAATTGCAAACTGGGCCAAACAGGAGGTTAAAGGCACTGACTCTCCAAGTCGGGAGAGTGTTAGTAAAGCGTCTGGAATGTTGCACCCGAGTACCAGGGGACGAGAACTGAGACATATTGGAACACATATCCCGATCACATGGTTGATCATACTCTGGGTTCCACATGCATGTTTTAGCTGAAGGAAGAATCCCTTAAACCTGGAGAGTTGAGACCCGTGGAATGGGTACCATGCAATATGACTTCAAAGGGTCTTCATTTGCTCACCGAACCTCTCCAATCCTATCACTGCTGCGTTTATGCCCCTGTACACACGCTTCATTTTCTTTCAGAGACATAGCAGTGCATAGGTTTTAAGATACTTACTAGTCAGGTACATTCTTAGGCGTTTAATATGGGGTGTTGAGTCCATTTCGTTGAGCAAGGAGTAGTTCTTGTCTATTCCATATTTGGCTTAAGGAACTTTATCTGTGCTCATTTCAATCTCTGGTTTTATGCAGCACCCCAACTCACCTTTCCCCTTAAGCAAGCATAAGTTGGTTTTCTAAATTTGAGACCCTGTTCTGTTTTGTAATCCAGTTCCTGTGTAGCCAAGTTTACATCCCGTGTATTAGTGATATCTTATGATGTTTCTTTTTCTGTTTGACTTATTTCAGTTAGAATCATCATACCTGAATCCACTCATTATGCTGCTACGGGCCTGATGACATAGATTTCATTGCTGAGTGATATTGCATTGTACGTAAGTACCACAACTTCTTTATCCATTTTTCACTTTCTGTGCTATTGAACTTGTACCGTAAACGAGGTTCTTGTAAACAGAGCCGTCCCAATCTCTGGGGTGGCTGTGTCTTTTTGATTTTAATTTCCCTAAGCTATAGGACCATAAGTGGAAGTGCCCTAGGCTCTGTTGCTTTGTTTTTTAGATGTTTCAGGAAACACCATACACCTCTCCCGAGTGGCTCCTGGCAATTGACATCCCGCCCATCAGCATAACAAGGCTCCCAGTTCTCCATGGCCTGTCCTGCCTTTCTGGATTTTACACTTTTTTCAGATGGCCCTTTTGACCGGGGGGAAGTGAGACTTCATTGTAGTGCAGATTTCCTTTGCAAGCTTGCTTGGTTGGCCAAAAAGGGCGTATGCGTTTTTTCCTGAATATATTCAGGAAAAAACGCATACGCCCTTTTTGGCCAAGTGCATCATTGTGGACGTTCTGCCTCTTTTCCTATGCTTTAAATGCAATTCCAGTCTACCTCCTGAAATCGGTTTCCTGCAATTCTGCCCCGCTTTCAAGTCCTCTTGGCAGCCTTACTTCAGTATATTTTTGGACGATAGCTGTCATTTATAACTCTGCAGGTTTGTGAATTACAGTGCCCCTGAGTTCCTTTCTTCAACTCGCTTTTTTGTGAGCTGGCCGCAACACCGCAGGATTGCTTCAGGCCCTAATCTGGTTCCGGCACGACACGCTGAGCCTTTGGTTAATTCCTCTTCCTGGTGGGAAATGAGAGTTAAATTTGCCCGTCCAGACACCTCCAGTTAGTCTCTCATTGGTTCTCCCTATTCCTGTTCATCTTCCGCAGAAATTGTAAACTGGGCCAAACAGGAGGTTAAAGGCACTGACTCTCCAAGTCGGGAGAGTGTTAGTAAAGCGTCTGGAATGTTGCACCCGAGTACCAGGGGACGAGAACTGAGACATATTGGAACACGTCTCCCGATCACACGGTTGATCATACTCTGGGTTCCACGTGCATGTTTTAGCTGAAGGAAGAATCCCTTAAACCTGGAGAGTTGAGACCCGTGGAATGGGTACCATGCAATATGACTTCAAAGGGTCTTCATTTGCTCACCGAACCTCTCCAATCCTATCACTGCTGCGTTTATGCCCCTGTACACATGCTTGATTTTCTTTCAGAGACATAGCAATCCATAGGTTTTAAGATACTTACTAGTCAGGTACATTCTTAGGCGTTTAATATGGGGTGTTGAGTCCATTTCGTTGAGCAAGGAGTAGTTCTTGTCTATTCTATATATGGCTTAAGGAACTTTATCTGTGTTCATTTCAATCTCTGGTTTTATGCAGCACCCCAACTCACCTTTCCCCTTAAGCAAGCATAAGTTGGTTTTCTAAATTTGAGACCCTGTTCTGTTTTGTAATCCAGTTCCTGTGTAGCCAAGTTTACATCCCGTGTATTAGTGATATCTTATGATGTTTCTTTTTCTGTGTGACTTATTTCAGTAGGAATCATCATACCTGAATCCACTCATTATGCTTCTACGGGCCTGATAACATAGATTTCATTGCTGAGTGATATTGCATTGTACGTAAGTACCACAAATTCTTTATTCATTTTTCAATTTCTGCGATATTGAACTTGTACCATAAACGGGGTTCTTGTAAACAGAGCCGTCCCAAATTTTGGGGTGGCTGTGTCTTTTTGATTTTAATTTCCCTAAGCTATAGGACCATAAGTGGAAGTGCCCTAGGCTCTGTGGCTTTGTTTTTTAGATGTTTCAGGAAACACCATACACTTCTCCCAAGTGGCTGTTGGCAATTTACATCCCGCCCATCAGCATAACAAGGCTCCCAGTTCTCCATGGCCTGTCCTGCCTTTCTGGATTTTACACTTTTTTCAGATGGCCCTTTTGACCGGGGGGAAGTGAGACTTCATTGTAGTGCAGATTTCCTTTGCAAGCTTGCTTGGTTGGCCGAAAAGGGCGTATGCGTTTTTTCCTGAATATATTCAGGAAAAAACGCATACGCCCTTTTTGGCCAAGTGCATCATTGTGGACGTTCTGCCTCTTTTCCTATGCTTTAAATGCAATTCCAGTCTACCTCCTGAAATCGGTTTCCTGCAATTCTGACCCTCTTTCAAGTCCTCTTGGCAGCCTTACTTCAGTATATTTTTGGACGATAGCTGTCATTTATAACTCTGCAGGTTTGTGAATTACAGTGCCCCTTAGCTCCTTTCTTCAACTCGCTTTCTTGTGAGCTGGCCGCAACACCGCAGGATTGCTTCAGGCCCTCATCTGTTTCTGGCACGGCATGCTGACCCTTTGGTTAATTCCTCTTCCTGGTGGGAAATGAGAGTTAAATTTGCCCGTTCAGACACCTCCAGCTAGTCTCTCATTGGTTCTCCCTATTCCTGTTCATCTTACGCAGAAATTGCAAACTGGGCCAAACAGGAGGTTAAAGGCAATGACTCTCCAAGTCGGGAGAGTGTTAGTAAAGCGTCTGGAATGTTGCACCCGAGTACCAGGGGATGAGAGCTCAGACATATTGGAACACGTCTCCCGATCAAATGGTTGATCTTACTCTGGGTTCCACATGCATGTTTTAGCTGAAGGAAGAATCCCTTAAACCTGGAGAGTTGAGACCCGTGGAATGGGTACCATGCAATATGACTTCAAAGGGTCTTCATTTGCTCACCGAACCTCTCCAATCCTATCACTGCTGCGTTTATGCCCCTGTACACACGCTTCATTTTCTTTCAGAGACATAGCAATCCATAGGTTTTAAGATACTTACTAGTCAGGTACATTCTTAGGCGTTTAATATGGGGTGTTGAGTCCATTTCGTTGAGCAAGGAGTAGTTCTTGTCTATTCCATATTTGGCTTAAGGAACTTTATCTGTGCTCATTTCAATCTCTGGCTTTATGCAGCACCCCAACTCACCTTTACCCTTAAGCAAGCATAAGTTGGTTTTCTAAATTTGAGACCCTGTTCTGTTTTGTAATCCAGTTCCTGTGTAGCCAAGTTTACATCCCGTGTATTAGTGATATCTTATGATGTTTCTTTTTCTGTGTGACTTATTTCAGTTAGAATCATCATACCTGAATCCACTCATTATGCTGCTACGGGCCTGATGACATAGATTTCATTGCTGAGTGATATTGCATTGTACGTAAGTACCACAACTTCTTTATCCATTTTTCACTTTCTGTGCTATTGAACTTGTACCGTAAACGAGGTTCTTGTAAACAGAGCCGTCCCAATCTTTGGGGTGGCTGTGTCTTTTTGATTTTAATTTCCCTAAGCTATAGGACCATAAGTGGAAGTGCCCTAGGCTCTGTTGCTTTGTTTTTTAGATGTTTCAGGAAACACCATACACCTCTCCCGAGTGGCTCTTGGCAATTTACATCCCGCCCATCAGCATAACAAGGCTCCCAGTTCTCCATGGCCTGTCCTGCCTTTCTGGATTTTACACTTTTTTCAGATGGCCCTTTTGACCGGGGGGAAGTGAGACTTCATTGTAGTGCAGATTTCCTTTGCAAGCTTGCTTGGTTGGCCAAAAAGGGCGTATGCGTTTTTTCCTGAATATATTCAGGAAAAAATGCATACGCCCTTTTTGGCCAAGCGCATCATTGTGGACGTTCTGCCTCTTTTCCTATGCTTTAAATGCAATTCCAGTCTACCTCCTGAAATCGGTTTCCTGCAATTCTGCCCCGCTTTCAAGTCCTCTTGGCAGCCTTACTTCAGTATATTTTTGGACGATAGCTGTCATTTATAACTCTGCAGGTTTGTGAATTACAGTGCCCCTGAGCTCCTTTCTTCAACTCGCTTTCTTGTGAGCTGGCCGCAACACCGCAGGATTGCTTCAGGCCCTATTCTGGTTCCGGCACGGCACGCTGAGCTTTTGGTTAATTCCTCTTCCTGGTGGGAAATGAGAGTTAAATTTGCCCGTCCAGACACCTCCAGCTAGTCTCTCATTGGTTCTCCCTATTCCTGTTCATCTTCCTCAGAAATTGCAAATGGGCCAAACAGGAGGATAAAGGCACTGACTCTCCAAGTCGGGAGAGTGTTAGTAAAGCGTGTGGAATGTTGCACCCGAGTACCAGGGAACAGAACTGAGACATATTGGAACACGTCTCCCGATCACACGGTTGATCATACTCTGGGTTCCACGTGCATGTTTTAGCTGAAGGAAGAATCCCTTAAACCTGGAGAGTTGAGACCCGTGGAATGGGTACCATGCAATATGACTTCAAAGGGTCTTCATTTGCTCACCGAACCTCTCCAATCCTATCACTGCTGCGTTTATGCCCCTGTACACATGCTTGATTTTCTTTCAGAGACATAGCAGTGCATAGGTTTTAAGATACTTACTAGTCAGGTACATTCTTAGGCAATTAATATGGGGTGTTGAGTCCATTTCGTTGAGCAAGGAGTAGTTCTTGTCTATTCTATATTTGGCTTAAGGAACTTTATCTGTGCTCATTTCAATCTCTGGTTTTATGCAGCACCCCAACTCACCTTTCCCCTTAAGCAAGCATAAGTTGGTTTTCTAAATTTGAGACCCTGTTCTGTTTTGTAATCCAGTTCCTGTGTAGCCAAGTTTACATTCCGTGTATTAGTGATATCTTATGATGTTTCTTTTTCTGTGTGACTTATTTCAGTTAGAATCATCATACCTGAATCCACTCATTATGCTGCTACGGGCCTGATGACATAGATTTCATTGCTGAGTGATATTGCATTGTACGTAAGTACCACAACTTCTTTATCCATTTTTCACTTTCTGC
>NW_028138428.1:0-2500 GCF_964270905.1 Leucopleurus acutus
CGTTTTCTTTCTTTTCCATTGAGAAGTGACCACCTTTAGGACTAAAATCTCTTTCTCCTTCCCCCAAACATTATCTGCGTATCTTCTACTTTGCCTCCCCACTCCCCCAAAAAAGTCCTCTTCCTACCATGAGGATGGCGACATCAGGTAGCTTGGACCACACACGTTCCGTTCCTTCTTTAGAATGCCTCGTCCTTGGACACTGTCTGTTTTTTTTTTTTTTTTTTCTTCAGTCAGTGAAAGTAAGGAAGCCAACCACAGTGAACAGTGTGAACATGGAATACTTTGTAGAAGTCTAGGCTCCTACCGAGTACACTCTTTCCCTAAAGCACAAGATCTATCTAGGCATGGAACCAAACACGCTCAGTCTCTCCTCCGTAAAAGGTCCAAAGCAGGGAGACCCTTAGACTTGTGGAGCCGTGAACATTTCAGTATTTTATCTTATGTGGAGGTGATGTAGACACTCGCTGAGATTTCACCCTGCCAATGGCACTTAGCCAACCTCTAAGCCTAGAGATGACCAGAGATGTGGGAAAGTCTTGAAGTCGGCCTATGGAAAACGATCATTGGGGGGAGAGTTCCCCTTAAACATCCTTATCTCGTTAACATCTATGCCCTCTATTCGTTATGAGCAGTCCTACTCAGATGATTCGTGAACATTTCACGAGACATGAGGGCGGTTCATTTCGTCATGATGTCTACACCTCCCGCCCCCCTCCCCTTTCACGTGAGAGATTTTCTTCCTGATTTCAGAGGGGAGAAGTAAAAGAGAGTCAGAGTGTCCCTCTCGTGGTGTTGTCAGTCTAAAAAACTTCTCTATGCCACGGAGGCACGTTTGGGGGCGGCCTACTCAGGGCCCCAAGACTTTCAAAGTCAAACTCAAGGAGGACGTAAATGTACTTCATGCCACCGAACCCGAACCCAAACCGGTGAACCCGATGGCTTACTAGGAGATGACGTGTCATTGGCCCACCCATTTAAGACACGGAACCAGACACCCTCTCCTCGATGACTCGGAGCAAGTGAGTTCCTGGGGGTGGGGTGGGGTGGGGTGGGGTGGGGTGGGGTGGGGAGGGTGTCTGTCGGAGAGGGTCCTCTGGTCCAGGTGGGTCCATAAGCACTGCACATGACAGTAGGTGTTCATGGTGTTCTTGGGAAGGAAAGGCAGGGAGAATTTTATTTTGAAAAGCTTATCTTCTCACAGCATTTACACTATGAACGATGATGCAACTTCACTGGGGGCGTGCGGGGTCAGTGAAGGCCAGGGAGCCTGGCAACATAGAAGAGCCACGGAGGCTGGCTGTGTGTGACCCCAAGGATGTCCGGCGACTCCTCCCACTTGGGGTGGGGGGTGGGGGGCGGGGGTGGAAGCGGGGGGCGAGATTCCTGTGTGTCTGTCTGCATTCATCAGTCGTGGGAGAGGAAAAACGACGTTCCCTCGACGATCCTTCTGAGTTCTTGCCTGAGAGGCCCCTGTCCCCAAAAGACAGCTCGAGAAGAGAGCGACCCACGGCTGAGGAACGCGTGCACCGTGACCCCCACGCAGGAGAAGCCCAAGCCAGGAGTCACTCGAAAGGGCGGGCTCTGAGTTTGAGCTTCTTCTCGAGGAAGATCTTGGTCCTCCTTTCAGGTCAGGAAGAAGAGGGAGAGGCAGAGCGGCAGAGCGTCCTCGTCGCCCACCCGTCGTTTCTGAAGCGCCTTCAATTCGAACTCAACTCATCTGTGTGCCAAAGCGGTCCATTTCGGGGTGGTTTGCCCTATTCCGGTTCCCTCCCCGCACGGAGAAAAATGTTCTGTCCCGATTCACTGAAATGCTCCCAAAGGGCCTTGGTGTGAGGCAGCGGACCTATGCCCATCCTGCCTCCTCTTGAAATCATTTCTACCGATACAGAAGAAGAGACACCACCCCCACCCACCATGGCCTGCCAAAGGCAGTGCAGCAGCTATCCCTGTGGGAGTGGGATCCGGTAGCACGCGAACATCAGTCCAACATCCCTTCCATCTCCATGAGTTCTCATGGAAAATGAGGATGTCCCATGACCGGGGATGGGGGGGAGTGGGGATGGGTGAGGGAGAGGGAGACAGAAAGCGAGGAAGGGAGAACGTGGAGGAGAGGCCAGGAGAGGGAGAGAGAGGAAAAAGAGGGAGGGAGGGAGGGAGGGAGGGAGGGAGGGAGGGAGAGACAGAGAGGGAGAGACAGGGAGGGACAGGGAGGGACAGGGAGGGAGAGACGGGGGGGGGGGTGTGGAGAGAGACAGAGACAGAGACAGAGAGAGACGAGAGGCAGAGAGACAGAGAGGGAGACAGAGAGAAAGAAAGAGAGGAGGCGGGAAGAAAGAGATAAAGTGGGGGAGGAAGAGCAGGGGTGGGGGAGAGCGCGAGCGCGCGCGCGCGCGCGCGAGAGAGAGAAAGAGAGAGAGAGAGAGAGAGAGAGAGAGAGAGAGAGAGAGAGAGAGACCGGGAGAAAGAAAGAGACAGCGAGTGGCAGAGACAGAGGCGG
>NW_028138428.1:10000-12500 GCF_964270905.1 Leucopleurus acutus
GGGACGCGCGGGAGGGAGGGGCGGGACGGGAGCACGAGCCGGCGGCCACGGGACGGACGGACGGACGGACGGGCGGGGCGGGGAGGCCGGGGGTGGCGGCCGGGAGACGCACGACACCCGAGCGCGCCGCAGAGCCGGCGCCGTCACGTCACGGAGGGGAGGACGGCAGACGACGGGGGTGGGGGCGGGGGGACGGGAGAGGACGACGAGGAGGACGAGGAGCGGGAGCAGCGGACGGGAGAGGGCGGCGGGCGGCGCGGAGGGCAAGGCGGTGGGGAGAAAACCCGGCGGTCGCCCCCCGACCGCCGGGCCCTCCTCCCCGCGCCTCCTTCCGCGACCGACTCCCAACCCTCTCTCGCTCTCCCCTCTCTCTCCCCCCCCGTCTCCGTTCTCCGCCTCTCCACCCCTCACGCCGCCGACGCCGCACAGCCTCCACGCAGCCGCGAGACGGCCCCGCCACGACGAGCGACGGACGGACGACGCCGTGCGCCCCCGCCGCCCACCACCGACAGGCGCCCACCGCCGGCCGGCTCGGGGAGCGTGCACGAAGCGCCGAGCGGCGCGGCCGCAGCCCGGGGGAAAGCGCGCGGCGGCAGGCGACGCCGCGGCGTCCCGCGGGTCGCCGCCGGGGCACGCATCCCCGGGGCGCGGCCGCGCACGCACGACCGGGCCTCGGCCCGAGACGCCCGCCCCGACACGGCGAGGCGAGGCGGCGGGGGCGGGCACGGACCCCGGACGCGCGGGTCGGGGCCCCGCGGAGGAGGCGGGCCGGACCTCGCCGGGACGCCGCCGGGGGCGGGCGGCGTACGACGGCGGAACGGACGCGGCCCAACCACCACCGCCGGCCCCGGCCGCGAGGGCGCGGGACCGTCCCCGCCCACCGACACCCCGGGGGTAGCGCCCAGAGACCGCTTGCGGCGCGAGGGCGCTTCCCGAAGGGGGACCGACCGCGGAGGCCACGCGGCCAGGGCCTCGTCGCGAGCTCTCTCTCTCTAACCCCTTTCTCTTTCCCGCTCGCGGGCAGCGCGCCCCCGTGGCCGGGGGGCGCCGCGTCTGCACTTAGGGGGACGGAGGGCCCCGGCGGGCCCTGCGAGCAAACCCCCAGCCGCGCCACCCCCGGGAAGGCGCGCGCACGCACGCACACCCCGGGGGGGGCGATTGATCGTCAAGCGACGCTCAGACAGGCGTAGCCCCGGGAGGAACCCGGGGCCGCAAGTGCGTTCGAAGTGTCGATGATCAATGTGTCCTGCAATTCACATTAATTCTCGCAGCTAGCTGCGTTCTTCATCGACGCACGAGCCGAGTGATCCACCGCTAAGAGTCGTACGAGTTTTGGTTTCTCTGGGTTTCGGCGGGGGAGGGCCCCCCGCCGGTGGCACGGCACCTTCCCCCGGAGGGGCTGCCCCTGGCCGGCCAAGTCAGACAGAAAACAAGCAGACCGGAGGGGGCCGGAGGGTTTCACACCACGGGGCGCCCGGCACCGACCCCGCGGGCGGGGCGGGCTCGGACACCCCACAGGCGCCCGGGGGGTTCCCACCTGTCCCCCCCCAACCCAACCGTGCGTGCGCACGCACACACAGACACACACACACACACAGGGGACGCGGGGCGCGCAGGCGCGCGGCGCACGGCCCCGGCCCGCACCACGGCCGCCGGGTAGCCCCCTCCCGACGGCCGCGGCGGGGTGGACCGGCGGCGCCGCGGCGGCGCGGCGCCCCGGCCCCGTGTGTGGTGAGGTGCCGGTGGTGGGGGGGGTGAAGCGGAGCCTGGGGGAGAAGGGAGGGGCCTCCCGACTCCCCGCGGGCCCGACCGCCCCGACCCCAAGGCGGACGGGCGACCCCCCATGGGTCTTTAAACCTCCGCGCCGGGACGCGCTAGGTACCTGGAGAGGGGGGAGGCGGGCGAGGCGTGGGGGGTGGGGCTGGGCGCGGGGCGCCCCCACGCTCACCGCCGCCCGGACACCGACCGACACGCTTCTCCGCCCGCGGCCGCCCGCAACACGCGGGGCCTCGGCGCTACCGGCCCGTGACGCGGGACCCCGGCCGGGGGGGCCGGGCCGACCGCCACACGAGACACCACGGCCACCGCCCGACGACGCCCCCACCCGTGTGTCCCCGAAACCGGGCGGAGACCTTCCCCACGCTCGCGCCCGGACACGGCCCTCTCTGCTCCTGAACCCCAAACCCCCGGCCCCCGTGGCCCTAGCCCGGCCCGCGCCCGCGTTCCCGGGGCCCCCCTTGTCGCCACCGAGGGCGTAAGGGGAGCTTCGACGGGAAGCGGGTGGCGAGCGCGGGCAGGGGGCGCACGGGGAGGGAGGGCGTGAAAGAGAGAGAGAGCCGGACGGACGACGGAGGGAGGCGAGGTCCCGGGGCTCGGGACACAGGTAAAGAGGCGCCCGCCGAGGGGGCGGAGGGCACGGAGCGGAGGACCCACGACCGACCGGCGGGGAACCGGCCCAGGGCCGGCGGCGGGAAGGCGACGGGCGGGCGGGCGGGCGGGC
>NW_028138428.1:17500-19482 GCF_964270905.1 Leucopleurus acutus
CGGCGGCACACGCGGCGTCGGCCCGGCCACGAAGTCAGTCCCCCCACGGCACACCGTGGGAGGACGATGGCGACGAGGCGGCAGGCCCCCGTCCCCCACCGAAGCAGAGAAACAGAGGCAAGCCCCCGCGCCCTTTACCGTCTCGACCCCCCCCGCGAGAGCCACTCACGGGACACACCACCGCGGCGGAGACCCCGAGGAGCACGCTGGGAAAAGGGAACGACACCACCGCTCGGCCTCGCGCGCCTGAGGGACGACCTGGAGCGCTCCAGGGGCACCACAGAGGACCGAGCAAGTCACGCTCACGCGCCGGCAGCGGGCGCGCGGCGCAGCGGCGGGACGGCCCCCACCGACGCGGGGAGGACCGCCCGCGAGGCACACGCCAAGGAGGCGAAGCGAGAGCGTCTGCTGCGTCCGAGGACCACGGCCCCGCCCACGCCGTGAGGCAGGAGGCGGGAGACCGCAGGCCAGGGCCGGAGACCACCACCCCTGCCTCCCACACACCCCTCGGCAGGCCGGGCAGGGCGTGACAAGAGAGGCGAGGGGCCCGCGGACAGAACGAGAAGAGCGGTCCCGTTCGCCAAGAACGTCCGTCCCTCGTCTGGCGCGACTTAAGGCCCGGCCCAGGAGAGCGCGACATCACCACATCGATCAGTCAATCCAGAGAGCCAGGGGCCACGAGGGCCCCGAGGGGGGAGGGCCACGGCGAGGACCCTCACCGGAGGAGCCTGCTTCAGCCTCAGCCGGCACCCAGCCCCCCCCTTCTCTCTCTCTGCCTTCTCGGGCAACAGTGGCCGACGACCCCGCGAGGAGAACGCCTGACACGTGGCACGGAGCCTGCGGGGTGGGGTCGTCTCAGCCAACCCCCGGGTGCCTGCGGCGGGGAAGGGGAGTCACACGGGGTAGAAGACCCACGCACCACCTCGCCCCGCCGCCCTCGGGTGAGCCAGAGACCGGAGGCGGCACCGCGGGTCGGGTCAGCCGGGCGCACACACGAGAGCCGGCGCGCAGGCCCAAGCGGGCGGCTCAAGCGGCAAGGGCCGGTTCGGGCGCCAGACGGCGGTCCAAAGCCCAGCGCCCCGCGCGCGTCCAGAGTCCCAGAACCCCCAGCGAGACACGCCAGAGGAGACCGTGTCAGCACCTATCTGGTGGTAAAAAAGGCCCATTTCAGGCGAAAAAAATCACGGCGCCCGGCAGCGGGGCCCATCCACGAACCTCGGGGGCGCTCCCCGGACCTCGGCCCGGCTACCTCTCCCCAACACTTCCCCATCCACAGCAGCCCCGGAGCTCTCTCGGGGCCATCTGGTCGACCCGAGGAGCCCGGGGGGGTGGGGGGCGGCAGAGTGGGGCGGGGCGGGACGGGGCGGGGCGGGGCGGGGCGGGAGGGCCGGGAAAACGTGGCAGAGGCAGCGAGCGGGCCGGGGTCGCCCTCCCCGGATCGCCCGCGCGAGCAGGTACCGTACCGCGGGTCCCTCCGTGTCCCCGGGCGAAGACTCGGTTAAAGAAAAGGAAATATCCCACTCTGCCGCCTCTGACGAGCGGGGCCCACGAGGGACCGCGCCCGGGCCCAGGCCGCCCTATCCGGGCCACCCAGTACGACTCGGGCCGGTCCCCACCGCCACCCCCACCCCGGCCGGGACTCGCGGTGGAGGAGGGGGCGGGGGAGGGTGAGAAAAAGTCGCGTCCGCCGACCGGGACCCACGTGGGCCCGCTCAAGGGCCGGGTGCGCCCTCCCCGGCCACCCGCGCGAGCAGGTCCCGGTCCGTCCGCGTCCCCGGACCCAGGGGGACTTAAACATTTTCGCACGGAGGCACCTCCCAGGCGACCGGAGCCCACGAGGGACCGCACCCGGGCCCGGGCCTCTCTCTCCGGGTCACCCCTCGCGGCCCAGCCCGGTCCCCACCTCCGGAGTCCGACTCGGAAAAGCATCGGTCAGAAAGAATCCGACCACCGGGACCCACGCGCGCCCGCCAACGAGCCCG
>NW_028138427.1:0-19231 GCF_964270905.1 Leucopleurus acutus
CTTTCTGCCTCATTTAAGTTACCTGCAAGAAAAAGACAATCTCCTGCATCCTTGTTTAATAGGCTTTTAACATAAAGCAGATAAGTTTTTGCAACATTTCCCAAACTTTTCGTTATCCAATTGGCTGAGGCTTCTCAACGATTATCATTTCACAACAATATCTCCATCTTCAGCTTCTTTCAATGAATTGGCCTAATAGATGTGCCATTAAAACAGAGCTTCACTCTCAACGTAGTTTTAATTTTGTATTCAAAGGGTATGAAGGATTCAGCCATAACAGTGAGTGGATTTCTGATACATGCTACATGATGGATGCAACTAATTGAAAGGAGTCAGGCATGAAAGGCTACATATTGTATGGTTCCATTTATATGAAATGTCCAGCAGTGGCAAATCCATACACACAGAAAAGATTCTACATTAGTGGTTGCCAGGGGTTTGGAAGAGAGGGAAATAGGGAATGACTCCTTAAAATGGGTGTAGGTTTCCTCTTGGTTGATGAAAATGTTTTGCAGCTAGGCAGTGGTGATAGTTGCACAACATTGTGACAGTAGTAAATTCCACTGAATGGTACGGTGAATTGTAAAATGATCCAAATGGTGGATTTTGTGTTATGTTCCTTTTACTACAATAAAAAGGAGAAAGAATTCGGGAAAGACTTAGAGTTTGGGAAACTAAGGTGAACTGGTCAAGAAAAAGACAGCTCTATTGTTCAGTTTTCTCTCAGCTCTCCCAGTGCATTAATCCTCAGCCAAAAGTAGCCTGAACTTGTAGATGATAGTCATTCAACACAGTCCAGGGAAAAGTAAATAAAATAAAACCCAACTCTTCTTCTTTAGCACATGTAGGAAAGGTTAGCTTGCTGCTCAGCCACGTGGACATTCATGAAGACGTTTCACTTTAGGTGTCCTCTACTTCAGTACTTTACTCACTTGAGCTCATTCACACATGTAGGCAACAGCATTCCTTAATTCGATGGAATCTGCAGCACTGGTTGTGATCGGTCTCATGGAAAGAAAAGGAAAGGTGGCGCGGAAGCCAAGGGAAGAGATTTTCAAGACAGAGACGTTGTTTAAGATCTGACTCGGCTTGGCGGTCACAAAGATAAGGATTGAGAAGTAGTGCCCTGGACTTGTCAACGGAGAAATCATTGGGGGCTTCAAGGAGATCAGTTTCGCGAGAGTAGTGGGGCAGAAACCAGACCGCAGTGTGGATGGGAGGGGAGAAATGGGGGGCAAGTCAAGAAATTGATGGCAAAGGGAAAGAAGGGAGGGGTGGATAGGAGGACAGGAGAATGGAATGGAGGAGAGCATTTCCTTGTGGCTCTTTAATATGGCTGGGAGGGGCCAACAGAGAAGGAGAGCGTGAAGATGTAGGAAGAGGGGGTGGCATCCCGAGCCCAAGGAGGACTGGCCCCTGTCTTCAGCTCCCACCAGCTGGATGTTCCCTCCCTCTAGCTTTCCACGTAGGCTGTGGAAGTTGCCCCTTGCCTCCTTGGATCAGCCACCCTTGATTCGTTCGTCCTTTTCTTATTTCTCAGCACATCTGGGTCATACGTTATGTGAAGACAAACAAATCACCACTGATGCTTAATTTTCTTGAAAAATCCCCAGGCAGGTACCATTTTGGAGACCTACATATTGTGCCTCAGCAAGCCAAAGTAGCCCATATTTCCTCTCTCATTGGGAGAGATTGCTGTTTCTTGGAGAACCTGATGAAGAGGGTGACTCGCACTTAGGAATAACGTTGCTTGAAAAGTGCAAAAGGTGAGGTAGTTTGGCTCTGAGGGGCCTCTGAGGCCTGAGACTTCCTGAGAGATGGCAGACTCACAGCTCCCATTTCCCTCTGCCCCTGGGCTATGAGCTCATCAAATGAGATGGTAAATAAAGTCACTGACATGGTTTAAAGGATAATTTAGTTCTCTCTTGTTCACTCAGAGCAAATTGAATGGGATTTGCATACAACATATGGATGAAATATCCATACGATGGGGCTTGACCATATCCTCATGGTTCCCCTTCCCTTTTCTACATCTGGCCCCTTTAGCTCTGCAGACTTAACCCCACACCATCAGTCCACCCAGTCGGTCCGCTGAACGTCTCTTGCTCCTTCGCATCTGGTCGTTGTCGTCACCTTGTTCTCCACTACCGCCTCCTGCGGTAGCTGTTAGGTCCAGAGAGGTTGGTTCACTGTGAGCAAGTAACTGTCAACTCCATGGACAGGTGGAAGTGACTTGGCAGCCGGGATTTGCCCATCCTGAGTTCATTATACCCATGAGGGTCAAGGAGAATGGGGATGCAGCTGGTCTGCAGAGCCCCGGCAGTTCTGAGACACATGCTCCTGGATCCACACGTTGCTCCATACCCAGCCTTGCCTTGCTTTGTTCTCTGTCTTGACTCCATCCAGGTTTCTGCTCTCCTTGTCCCTTTGGGGAGGGAGGCCAGTACCAGCCCAGGTGTAGTCCCCCAAAGCTTCCTACTTCCAAGCGTCACGTAGGCTTGTACATCCCCTTGCTTGGGTTGCCCTGGCATTCGTGCCAACAAGTTGAGTGGTTTATGCCCTAGGCTCTCTCTTCTGGCAAGAATGTGCCTGAAAATCTCCATCTCTGGTTTGGTGGCCCCCAAAAATTCCCAGTCAGTTTTGGTGAGGGGACACTTGGTGACAGTGTTGTCTTTCGAAATGAGTAGTTCCGTTACCGACAATCCTTTGCTCCCCATACATTATTTATAAGGTTTCCCTGTTTGTATGTGCAAACTATTTGTGTGTATATTTGGAGAAATACATTGTACAGCCCTCTTTTTTATTTCTTCCACACACCCTAGAGATGTCATAGAGACAGTAAATATGTCCAACTTTTTGAGAAATTGGAACAATCAAGACTTACCTGTATGGAATGCTGTTAATGATGTCAATTCCCGCGACAGTACCTTTCATCTGACACACTTAGGGACTGTTAGCAGATTAAAAGCAGTAAGAGACACGGATAGAGAGAATTTTCATTATCTTGTGCTCTGAAATCTTGGATTTTCATTGGTTTCAATGGGCCTGAAATTGTATTTTCTTTAGTAGGCACATAGAAGCCTCTAGCGGTATTCTTAATAAAGCAAGGTGAGTTATAAGCAATCATCTGATGGAGGGTAAATGTACCACAGTCCAGTTTAAGAAAAATACAATATAAAAGTCTTACCATGGTAGAAAATCTTTATATGATCTTTTGAAAAAACAAAGCTTCAAGAAACATAAAGACATGACACCATATTCAGTTTAAAGTCAGTGACTTGTAAGCAAGGCAAAGCAAAGACAGTCTGATTAAGACCGTTGCATTGTTCTGGCATTTTTTAGGTCTCACCCATTTCTGTGGCCTTTTTAGAACCTAAGCTTCTAGGGCACAGAGAACTTCATCTTGACGTAGGGCTGAGCAAATGCACGGAGCATTTCTCAATAAGTAGGCATTAAATTCTTAGTCCAGAAGGAGCCTTGAGATGCCCTCTCTTTACTCCTTGGTAGAACTGTTTTAACCATCCCCTGAAAACAGATTTTTTTCTTTAAATCTCAAAATTCAGAGATTCCACAATCAGAAGTTACTTCTCATTATTGCCTTGTGGTCTGCTGTGGGCATCTGTCGAATGGTGTGAACTCTGCGTGGGGAGCCTGGCCTACCCTCCAGGCCCACGGTTTGGGCTGTGGTGGTGCCATGCTGTGCTCAGGGGCCTTCTTTTTTGGAAGTCTGGGCTCCAGTGAGCCTTGGTCGTGTTCTTTTATGGAACCTTGGGTGCTAGACCACTCTGACCCTCAGTCTCATTTGCAGGTTCTGGGGAGGATTAAATGAGCTCATGGGATATCCAGGTGACTGAGGCAGAGTCGGCTCGGGATGAATCTTTGCTTCGTTTTCATTAGCTGCGGAGAAGACGATGACAGCTTGGTGCCTCTCCAACTTTAATATGGGTATGCCTCTCTTGGGGATCTTGTTAAATGCAGGCTGGTATTCAGTAGTTCTGGGTGGGGCCTGGATTCTGTGCTTCTAACAAGCTCCTAGGTGAGGGTGACGCTGAGGGCAAGGGTTTGGCACCTGTGTTTCTCCCTTTCTGGAAGAGCAGGATGTCTGCCCCACCCCCACCCCGAGAGGAGAAAACATCCGCAATGTGACTACTAGGAACCAGCTTCCCTCACATGCAAGGGTCCTGTACCACTGCTCCCAACCATTCCGTCTGAGGCGCAGCAAGCCAAAACACTGAAATGCTGAGGTTTGCAGCAAAGAGGAGGTTTATTCACAGGGCAGCCAAGCGAGGACGTGACGTGACAATAGGTCTCAAATCCGCCTCCCCAAAGGCAAGGGGCTTTGGGTATCTGTGGGATAAAGAATAAAGAAGCAGGGCAGTATGAGGCATGGGGAGCATGAGGAAAGGTGATTGGAAAAACGTGTGCTCATCATTGTTCTGAGCTGGCCTAACTAGGCTACAGGCCTCAGCACATTCTCAGGCTGGAGTTTTCGGCCCTCTGATGGCAGGAGGTCAAAAGGCACTTGCCCGGGTGGAAGATCGGTGGTCCTCTCCACTCTAAACCAGCTCAGCCTAACCAGGCACAGCTGATTCCAAGTTCCTGGAGGATCACGGGGCAAACATCTTATTGCTTATGCTACATGCTACTTGGAGGACGTGCAGGTGTTCAAGCTACCTTGATGAGTGAAGACCGGGATTTGACTAATCATGACACCTTGTTTCACCTCCAGGCGAGCAGAAGAGAGCTGTAGGCTGAGTCTGGCTCCTAGCACCTGGAATTGGAGGCAGGTGGTTTAAAAACGGGCTTTCCCACCCTCTGTGTGATATAAGGTAGATAGACTATTGAACCTTCCTGTGCCTGTTTCTCCACAAGCAGCATGGGGACACTCAGAGTCCCTCTCTTGGGGGCTGTTATGGGGGTTCAGTGAGATATAGATGCATGCACGGGCACACGGGAGACACCCAGTGTGTGTTCCCTTCGTGCTTATTTTTATTAGGACACCAGTATTGTTAGAACATTTCTGGTTTGGACAACAAATTAGATAGGTGGTCATTGCTATAGTTTATGCGAGAGCAATTCACATTGCCATTTGCAAAAAAGTAGTTGGTTGTCCAGTGGGGATTATAAACATCCGTTTAACATGAGCTACTGAACAGATAGTTCACACAGTAAGTACTTTATTTAAAATCAATTCTCTTTGTTTTCTTAAGCAATTGTTAACCCCCAATTTCGTGAGTACTACCAAGTAAGTCACTTGAAAATCATCTAGAGCAATCTATTTCACTTAGCAAGCCTAAAGCTATAGTTCAACCATTTTATTGACTGTTCTATGACAAAAATTACTCTAAACAGCTATTCCCTGGATAAGTAATCAGCTAAAGCTAGTTTGACTGACTAAATCGATTTACTGAGTTAATAAGCCAGTTGTTTTAGAATAGGTCGAATTCATATTTCTCATCCATTCTGCATTAAACTGTTTCCCATTCGTACATACCCACATTCCTACTTCTGTGCTGTAGGGCTTGGCTGAACTACACCTGCCTTCAGTGAAACTTTTCTCTCCTGCACAATTGGAGATAATTTTAGTCTCGTGACTCCCACGGGGTTACCTCTGTTGTGACACTTGACTCTTTGGTGGCATATTTTATTTGAAAAAGCCTTCCGTTACTCCGGGCACGTCAAACAGTAAATGCTTTCTCTTCGTAAACCTGCATAACAATTTTCTGAACTCTTCTGCTCTGGGCAAGATTCATCAGTACACCAGGCAAACATAGTGAAAGAGGAGACAGTACTTGTGTTGCATTCAATTGGGTCTTGATACCTAAGTGTGACTCTTAACCAAGGATTATGCAGTAGTTAAGGACACAGATTCAAGTTGTTTAGGGTGTGTCCTAAAGTGTCAGTGGCAGAATTTAAGTCTCTACTCTGGAAATTGTAGACCTGAGACAAACTACTTCCCTAAACGTCATTTCCTACGTCTGAGAAAGATAATAGTATCTACCTTGTCGTAGACTGAATAATACCATTGCCCCCAAATGTCCACATTCTACTCTCCAGAACCTGTGAATGTCACCTTAAATGGCAGAAGGCACTTTGCCAGTGGGATGAAAGTAATGGTTCTCAGATGGGAAGATTCTCCTGGACTACCTGGATGGGCCCAAATATAACCACTGGTGTTCTCGTAAGAGAGAGGCAGAGGGAATTTGTACTCCAAAGAGAATGTGATGACGAAGTTGGGGTTGCATTGATGTGGCCAGAAGTGAAGGAATGCTGGCGAGGAAACAAACAGATTCTCGCTTAGAGCCTCTAGAAGGAGGATGGATGGCCCTGTCGACTTCTGGTTTCAGCCCAGGGAAACTGGTTTTGGACCTCTGTCTTGCAGAACCATAAGAAAATAAGTGTGTTGTGTTAGAAGCAAGCACATTTGTAGTCATTTGTTACAGCAGCCATAGGGAACTAATGCCTACCTCATAGGAAGTAGTTCTCCAATTAAAATGTGTGACTGGAAACACACTTAGTGGCATGTGTGACACACACTAGTTATGCTACCGTAGGTCGTTCTTGGAAACTGAAGCCTTGGTTTTGAGAGATCATCAAAACCAGTACAATGGTTGCCATGTTTCTCCTTGTTCAGCCTGGTGACCAACCCGGTAGAGAGAGCTCCATCCTTTCCCACAGGACCCCAACTGTGGGTACGTAGAGGGAAGCGGTTATGTCTCCCTTAAGGCACCTTTTTCTTTTCCTTTCTACTTTTGTCTTCATTAATCTTCATCCAACTGACCTTTCTAAATTTTACAGAAAACAAAACCATTTCTCCATGGATTCAGATACTACCCCAAGTTAATATTCCAACCAAGTTCTTGTTCTTCCGGGTCTCATCACCAGAAATTGCTGAGCCTAACTCTACTCTAGTTTCTAGGATCACTCATTTTCTCATTTCTCCCTTCTCCTTTTAGTTCAGAGTCTTGTCAATTTAGTTCCTTCCCTAACCACAACTTATAGTACGGTGGCACAGCAAAGTGATGAAAGTCTAGACGGTCTGGTTTTAATCCCGGGTTTTGCCACCTACTTACTGTGTGGCATTAGGCAAGCTCTTCAACGTCTCTGGGCCTCAGTTGCCCCCAGAAGAGTGAACATTATGAATATTCCCTACCTCTAGGGTTGCCATTATGAGGAATAAGTGAGTTAATATTTGGTAAGCCCTTAGAATAGTACTTGTTATAGTCTAAGCACTACAGTTGTGCTTGTTAATAATAATAAATGAAATTCCAAGCGTATAACTTACTCAACATTCTGTCATAACTTTGAAGTGTTGGTCTATCTGTTGGCTCACGTTGCAGGTAAATGGGTCGAGGCATGGGCTGAGGCATTGCTATCACTGGGTGGTGTGTTCCCAGAACTTGGAACAGCGGTGTGAAATGGGTAGTGGTTCTATTGGAGACAGGGCAGACTGGAAAATGACAGCCTGGGAAGGAGGTGTGGTGTCCATAGCTTTGGTGTTAGAGGTGCTGCCTGCTGAAGCACCAGTGCCGGCCTAAGCCGTAAATGGGGTGCTGGGGTAAAGAGGAGCAGGATGGAAGATGACAGCGTGGGAAGGAGGTGTGGTGTCCATAGGTTCGGGGTCTGACGGGCTTCCTGCTGAAGCACCGATGCCCGGCAGGGCCGTAAATGGGGTGCTGGGAAAAACAGGAGCAGAATGGAAGATGACAGCGTGTGAAGGTGGTGTGGTGTCCATAGGTTCGGGGTCTGACGTGCTTCCTGCTGAAGCACCGATGCCCGCCAGGGCCGTAAATGGGGTGGTCGGGAAAACAGGAGCAGAACGGAAGATGACAGCGTGTGAAGGTGGTGTGGTGTCCATAGGTTCGGGGTCTGACGTGCTTCCTGCTGAAGCACCGATGCCCGCCAGGGCCGTAAATGGGGTGGTCGGGAAAACAGGAGCAGAATGGAAGATGACAGCGTGTGAAGGTGGTGTGGTGTCCATAGGTTCGGGGTCTGACGTGCTTCCTGCTGAAGCACCGATGCCCGCCAGGGCCGTAAATGGGGTGGTCGGGAAAACAGGAGCAGAATGGAAGATGACAGCGTGTGAAGGTGGTGTGGTGTCCATAGGTTCGGGGTCTGACGTGCTTCCTGCTGAAGCACCGATGCCCACCAGGGCCGTAAATGGGGTGCTGGGGAAAACAGGAGCAGAATGGGAGAGGACAGCGTGTGAAGGAGGTGTGGTGTCCATAGCTTCCATATTAGAGGTACTGCCTGCCTGATCTGAGAGCAGAGAGTGAAAGTGGGAGAGCCTCTTCCTAGATTCTAACTCGTCTGAATTTATAGCACTGGCTCTGCCTGGCTTTATGACATATCCATTGTACGTGTCACAGAGAAAGTGCAGGCGGGGCAGGGGGTGATGCAGGGGTCACATGCAAGCCCAGCTGCTGGCTTAACCCCGGCCCAAAGGCAAAGGGCAGGGCCCCTTCTGGACTTTCTAGTGGCTGGGACTTCTGGCTGTGGGTGGCAGGTGTTTGGCACCAGATGGGCCACCATGCGGAGACTGTTGGGGACTGTGGAAGCCTCCTCCAGAGCTCACCCTGCCTGGCGACTGGCTCTGCAGGCCCCTCAGCCCTGCGTATGTATCGGCCAGGCCTTCCCCACCACGGGGCCCAGAGGCCAGAGCCTGCTCAGACCTGAGGGCAGGAGGCAGCCAGAGCTTACCAGGGTGTGGGCCACCTCGTCCGCAGACCTCCCCAGCTCTTCTGCGAGACCTGGAGACAGGATCGCCTTCTCCAGGGCTGCTCAGCTGCCAGCATCACCATGAGCCAGGTGGCCAAGGTTTCTGAGCAGGAGATGCAGAGCCCTGATCCGACTGGATGCTGCAGCCCACGATGTCCCTTCCTGGCAGATAGGTTCTTTCTTCACTTCTGTTTTGAAATTTGGTAAAAGAACATTTAAACCTTGGCCTGTCCTTCAGGGTATATAGATGGTAGTGGCTTAGCCGGGATTCAATCCAAGCCTGTGTGATTCCAGAGCTTGTGCTCTGGACTGTGGTGCCTCCTTATCGTATATGCTTCATGTGTTACTTGTTTTTCTTTTTTTCTTGTAGTCCTTATGGTACTTAGCCCTAAGTGCCATACCTGTAACGAACAGCTACACTGCCCTGTAGGAGGTCTTCTTTTGTTCAACGCATGAATTGGTCATCCACCACACTGTGTTCTAATCTCAGAAGATACAGGTCAGGGAGCACCAGTTGTCAGCATGGCACCATTCCATATTTCTAACTGAGGCTTGAAGCCCGTATTTTCCCTTTGTCTAGTTTGAAGGATCCAGATATGTAAAGATGATATTCTAGATAAATCATGGTCTATCCTGAAAGAAATTCACCAGTGAATTGTTCCATATGGATTAGAAGCCAGCTTCTCTGGCCTTCCTGGATTATATCCAGTAAGGCGTCTCATTCATGTCTAGAAAGCAAATATATCATTTATTGCAACTTCAGCGTGGAGCGATGTATTGGTATAAAGTACGATCAACACAATTTGGTCATTGTGAGTATGACAGCTGGGTCCACTCTTTACTACCCATATGTAACTCTAGGGATTCTTATGCCCAAGAGAGGAGACGTACTCTTGGCTGTCTAGGACAAGGGAAGCATGTGTTGTTATTCAGGAGCTGGAAGCTTCAGCATGACAGGTAGGAATTGAACAATCCTGGTCTACACATCACTTGACCTTGCTTAAAACTTGTTTCTTTGGCTTGCTTCATTGGAGTGTTTTCTCCCTCCTGGGGCTGACATTGTCTGTTATGTATCACGCATGTGACATGTAGAAGTTTCAGAACCCAAAATCATATAGATCAGTAAAAATGTATATATATATATAAACCTATTGAAACTCATACTGGGCATAATTCATATATTCCAAAATCAGTTTGACCCTCTGCTCTTGAGATTCTTTTTATGGTATGTCCCAGCAAATCTGGGCTTCCATCCCCAATAAATTTTGGGGTTGGAGGACACAAAAGCTTTTGCTCAGACCTAAATTCTGTCTGAAAACAAGGGAAATATTATAAGCCCTTTGTAACCTCTCCAAGAGCAGAAATGATTTACAGCTGTGGCATTGAACCATAATTCCTCGATCTCATTTGAGAAGAGTCCAGTTAGAAACAGTGTCTTGATTTTTGTTTCTTTTGTTTCTTCCCTGTTTTCTTGTCTTGCTTACCAACAATCCATTGTAATTCATGAGTTAGTATGGCAGCAGGCTGAGTGTTCCCTGGAGCTCATTAAATGAAGTGTTTTTCCTAAAATGACGTTTGTCTCCTTGTTTTCAGCCCCTCTTCTTTCCTCTGCCCTTTACTATAACCAGAGCTCAGCAAAAGCTGAGTGACTTTGTGCAGACCTTACTTAGGCTCAGCCTTTTTTTCTTCATTATTTTATTCATGGCTCCTCCATTTCATTGCTTGCCTTCTCGACATGTGTTGAAATCTTTCTGTGGTTGATGACTTCCAGAATATCTTGGCTTTTATTGGTTGATTAATTTTGGTATTTCTACAGTTTTATTTAGATATGGTTTCAGGAGGAACAGAAAGTAAATATATTTCCTAGTCTGCCATCTTGAGCTGAAAATCCCTGTGGATTTTAGCATCCAATGTTCCCATGGGAAAACACCCAACCATGGCCTTAATAGATGTAACACTCAAGATTTCAGCTTTTGTTGAGCAATCACTAAGGATTTCATATGTGGTCATTTCTAATGGGGAAATAATAACTATCTCATGACGTTGATTTGAGGATTAAATTAGATAATGAACATGAAAATGCTTTCTAAGATTTAAAAATCAGTCAAAATGTTTTTTGTTATTATTTGATTTGTTGCTATTTCAACTTCACTTGACAGTTGTTTATGACCTTGCGTATGTGAGAAAATGTCCTCTGGGTTATTTTTCTGAAAGCCAGAATGTATTTTTCAATAGCTCAATGGAACTGGCATCATTTGTGAAGGTTAAGGGTGAAGGGGTAAATGTTTCTTGACACCTATCACTTTACAGTGTTTTCAGGAACTAACTGACTCATGTATTCCTCTTCCAAATTTGGTTGAGGACCTCCTACCAGCCACATGCTCTACGTCAGGTGTTGGAAAGCATTTTCTGAATTTGAAATATCTTAGGCTTTGTGGGCCATATACAGTTTCTGTAGCTTCTCCTCCTCTTTCCTCTTCAACAAGCTTTCTAAACGTGAGAACCATTATTAGCTCACAGTCCCACAGATCCAGGCTGAGAGCCTGATTTGATTCGTGGGCATTATTTGCCAATTGCTGCTCTGCGTGTTCACTGAGGAGGGGGACCATGTTTGAGTAATCATTTCTTTGAATCAACTGTTGGTCTTCTGGGGCTTGTCCTTGCTCTCCTACAGTCTCTAATCAGCGTGGCATCCAGAGAGATCTTGTTAAAACATAAGTCAGATCATGTCACTCAAATTTCTTCAGTGGCTTCTTCACAGAAAATGCAAAGTCCTCAGAGTGCCTCCACAGACCTAGAAATCTGGGCCTCTGTTTCCTCTCTGACTGTTTCGTTCTCCTCTCCAATTTGCTCGCTCTGTTTTCCACACGCTGACATCCTTTCTGCTCCTTGGATACTCCAAACCTACTCTTGCCTCATTGACTTTCTGCCGCACGCCAGCCGCAGAAAGAGGATTTCACCGCCCAGGGTCAGAAGGGAAGGGGTGAGGACCTGAAGTAGCACTGACGAATGGGGTCAGAAGCCCATGGGGTCAGAAGGCTGCAATGAGAAGCCTACTCACCGCAACAAAGAATAGACCCCCGCTCGCCGAAACTAGAGAAAGCTCGCATGCAGCAATGAAGACCCAATGCAGCCAAAAATAAATAAATAAAACATAAAGTATAGAATCTTAAAAAAGCAACAAAAAAATCGATAAAGAATATTACGAGAATAGAATCACAGGCCAGTTTCTCCTTTGAACATGCATGCAAAATGTGTAAAGAGAAGCACAAACTGTATCCATGGTATGTAAAACAATCATATATCAGAATCAAAGTAGCTTTATTCTGGCAACGCAAGGTTGCTTTAATGTCCAAACATGAAACTGATCCCAGGAATGAATTAGAGTGGGGAAAGAAGTCATTTAAAACTGAAATCTTGGGACTTCCCTGGTGGTCCAGTATTTAGAACATGAAGCTTTCACTGCTGGGGCCCTGGGGTCCAATCCCAGGTCAGGGAACTAAGATCCTGCAAGACATGAGGCAGGGCCCCGAAAAAAACAAAGAAAGGAAAGAAAGAAGTCTTAACCAGGAGACGCACAAGATCGAATAAACATAACAGATAACACCTTATGAAAAGTAGGTGAAGATTATGGAATATTCTAAAATTTAAAACAAAAAGAAAGTTTTAAAGATTCAAAAGGATGTGACAAATATTGTACATAGGCAAAAATAAAATGAAATAAAATATACAAATGATGGGAACCCAAAATTCCAGATGCCCAAGTCCTGTCTCTGAAGAGTCTCATTCAATGGGTTCAGGATTTCCTCTATATTTAAAAACCTGCAGGTGATTCTGGTATGATTCACAGACACAATGTAAAGCTTCTCTTTTACAGGAAAGAATGCCAGATTATTTTGTTATCTTATAGTTATACTAACAGGTTGTACTATTGACGGATAAGTCTGCTGTCAAAATGCACCCCCACTAGGGGTAAAAAAGGAACTAGTAGTCTCTACTGCTACTTGGTGGCAGCATGCATGTATTGCAAGGGCAATTATTGTAGCAGTCCAAATTAGTGGAACATTTTAGAATTGGAAGACTACATACAGATCATCTAGTCAAGGTTCCAACTATTAAAGTTGTGAAACCTAAGGCCCATATAAATGACATGATTTATCTCCAAAGAGCATTAGTGAAAGTATGAAATAAAAAATATCTCTGAACTTTTAATTTAGTGCCGTTTTTATTAATCTCAAGTATTAGCTTAAACTTGAGTGTGCTCACGTTTACTGGTTGCGTGCCTTTTAGTAAGTTACTAAAACACTTTTCTTAAAAATAGACGTATTTATTTATTTATCTTTGGCTGCCTAGGCTCTTCGTTGCTGTGCGCGGGCTTTCTCTAGTTGCGGTGAGCGGGGGCTACTCTTTGTTGCAGTACGCGGGCTTCTCATTGTGGTGGCTTCTCGTTGTTGCTGAGCACGGGGTCTAGGTGCGTGGGCTTCAGTAGCTGTGGTTCACGGGCTCTAGCACGCAGGCTCAGTAGTTGTGGCACATGGTCTTAGTTGCTCCGTGGCATGTGGGATCTTCCCGGACCAGGGCTCAAACGTGTGTCCCGTGCACTGGCAGGTGGATCCTTAACCACCGCGCCAACAGGGAAGCCCTACTAATACACTTTTAACTTTGCTTTTCACGTATGTCAAACGGTGAGCCTTGACTGATATAGAATATGAGATAACCCAGCACTGTTCTTAACACATATATGTAGTTAAAATTTTTTGGCTCTCATCCCACTTAAACAGCCTCTATCCCCTTAATAATGAATGTGTCTTTCAGCTAGCAGAGCGCCCCAGAGCTGACCACATTCTGGCAAGAGATATAGGATTCTTTTTCTTACTGGGGGTTCTTTATACCTGATATTTGAAGCGCACTTAAACTTGAACAACTCTTGTTTATACTGTATTAATGGATTTGATGGATGAATTTTAGAAAGTAATATGCAGGAATTGAGCTGCCTTACTCTCAAGAAATATAATTCGATAGTGGTGGCTAGAACGATAAACAGTGTTTGGACAGGGAGTCCATATTGGATGTGAACTTCCTGTACTCCCATTCGTCTATTAAGAATAAATGGAATCCTTTCAAAATGTGTTCTAAAGGGCAGTTATTTCTTTCTGCCTCATTTAAGTTACCTGCAAGAAAAAGACAATCTCCTGCATCCTTGTTTAATAGGCTTTTAACATAAAGCAGATAAGTTTTTGCAACATTTCCCAAACTTTTCGTTATCCAATTGGCTGAGGCTTCTCAACGATTATCATTTCACAACAATATCTCCATCTTCAGCTTCTTTCAATGAATTGGCCTAATAGATGTGCCATTAAAACAGAGCTTCACTCTCAACGTAGTTTTAATTTTGTATTCAAAGGGTATGAAGGATTCAGCCATAACAGTGAGTGGATTTCTGATACATGCTACATGATGGATGCAACTAATTGAAAGGAGTCAGGCATGAAAGGCTACATATTGTATGGTTCCATTTATATGAAATGTCCAGCAGTGGCAAATCCATACACACAGAAAAGATTCTACATTAGTGGTTGCCAGGGGTTTGGAAGAGAGGGAAATAGGGAATGACTCCTTAAAATGGGTGTAGGTTTCCTCTTGGTTGATGAAAATGTTTTGCAGCTAGGCAGTGGTGATAGTTGCACAACATTGTGACAGTAGTAAATTCCACTGAATGGTACGGTGAATTGTAAAATGATCCAAATGGTGGATTTTGTGTTATGTTCCTTTTACTACAATAAAAAGGAGAAAGAATTCGGGAAAGACTTAGAGTTTGGGCAACTAAGGTGAACTGGTCAAGAAAAAGACAGCTCTATTGTTCAGTTTTCTCTCAGCTCTCCCAGTGCATTAATCCTCAGCCAAAAGTAGCCTGAACTTGTAGATGATAGTCATTCAACACAGTCCAGGGAAAAGTAAATAAAATAAAACCCAACTCTTCTTCTTTAGCACATGTAGGAAAGGTTAGCTTGCTGCTCAGCCACGTGGACATTCATGAAGACGTTTCACTTTAGGTGTCCTCTACTTCAGTACTTTACTCACTTGAGCTCATTCGCACATGTAGGCAACAGCATTCCTTAATTCGATGGAATCTGCAGCACTGGTTGTGATCGGTCTCATGGAAAGAAAAGGAAAGGTGGCGCGGAAGCCAAGGGAAGAGATTTTCAAGACAGAGACGTTGTTTAAGATCTGACTCGGCTTGGCGGTCACAAAGATAAGGATTGAGAAGTAGTGCCCTGGACTTGTCAACGGAGAAATCATTGGGGGCTTCAAGGAGATCAGTTTCGCGAGAGTAGTGGGGCAGAAACCAGACCGCAGTGTGGATGGGAGGGGAGAAATGGGGGGCAAGTCAAGAAATTGATGGCAAAGGGAAAGAAGGGAGGGGTGGATAGGAGGACAGGAGAATGGAATGGAGGAGAGCATTTCCTTGTGGCTCTTTAATATGGCTGGGAGGGGCCAACAGAGAAGGAGAGCGTGAAGATGTAGGAAGAGGGGGTGGCATCCCGAGCCCAAGGAGGACTGGCCCCTGTCTTCAGCTCCCACCAGCTGGATGTTCCCTCCCTCTAGCTTTCCACGTAGGCTGTGGAAGTTGCCCCTTGCCTCCTTGGATCAGCCACCCTTGATTCGTTCGTCCTTTTCTTATTTCTCAGCACATCTGGGTCATACGTTATGTGAAGACAAACAAATCACCACTGATGCTTAATTTTCTTGAAAAATCCCCAGGCAGGTACCATTTTGGAGACCTACATATTGTGCCTCAGCAAGCCAAAGTAGCCCATATTTCCTCTCTCATTGGGAGAGATTGCTGTTTCTTGGAGAACCTGATGAAGAGGGTGACTCGCACTTAGGAATAACGTTGCTTGAAAAGTGCAAAAGGTGAGGTAGTTTGGCTCTGAGGGGCCTCTGAGGCCTGAGACTTCCTGAGAGATGGCAGACTCACAGCTCCCATTTCCCTCTGCCCCTGGGCTATGAGCTCATCAAATGAGATGGTAAATAAAGTCACTGACATGGTTTAAAGGATAATTTAGTTCTCTCTTGTTCACTCAGAGCAAATTGAATGGGATTTGCATACAACATATGGATGAAATATCCATACGATGGGGCTTGACCATATCCTCATGGTTCCCCTTCCCTTTTCTACATCTGGCCCCTTTAGCTCTGCAGACTTAACCCCACACCATCAGTCCACCCAGTCGGTCCGCTGAACGTCTCTTGCTCCTTCGCATCTGGTCGTTGTCGTCACCTTGTTCTCCACTACCGCCTCCTGCGGTAGCTGTTAGGTCCAGGGAGGTTGGTTCACTGTGAGCAAGTAACTGTCAACTCCATGGACAGGTGGAAGTGACTTGGCAGCCGGGATTTGCCCATCCTGAGTTCATTATACCCATGAGGGTCAAGGAGAATGGGGATGCAGCTGGTCTGCAGAGCCCCGGCAGTTCTGAGACACATGCTCCTGGATCCACACGTTGCTCCATACCCAGCCTTGCCTTGCTTTGTTCTCTGTCTTGACTCCATCCAGGTTTCTGCTCTCCTTGTCCCTTTGGGGAGGGAGGCCAGTACCAGCCCAGGTGTAGTCCCCCAAAGCTTCCTACTTCCAAGCGTCACGTAGGCTTGTACATCCCCTTGCTTGGGTTGCCCTGGCATTCGTGCCAACAAGTTGAGTGGTTTATGCCCTAGGCTCTCTCTTCTGGCAAGAATGTGCCTGAAAATCTCCATCTCTGGTTTGGTGGCCCCCAAAAATTCCCAGTCAGTTTTGGTGAGGGGACACTTGGTGACAGTGTTGTCTTTCGAAATGAGTAGTTCCGTTACCGACAATACTTTGCTCCCCATACATTATTTATAAGGTTTCCCTGTTTGTATGTGCAAACTATTTGTGTGTATATTTGGAGAAATACATTGTACAGCCCTCTTTTTTATTTCTTCCACACACCCTAGAGATGTCATAGAGACAGTAAATATGTCCAACTTTTTGAGAAATTGGAACAATCAAGACTTACCTGTATGGAATGCTGTTAATGATGTCAATTCCCGCGACAGTACCTTTCATCTGACACACTTAGGGACTGTTAGCAGATTAAAAGCAGTAAGAGACGCGGATAGAGAGAATTTTCATTATCTTGTGCTCTGAAATCTTGGATTTTCATTGGTTTCAATGGGCCTGAAATTGTATTTTCTTTAGTAGGCACATAGAAGCCTCTAGCGGTATTCTTAATAAAGCAAGGTGAGTTATAAGCAATCATCTGATGGAGGGTAAATGTACCACAGTCCAGTTTAAGAAAAATACAATATAAAAGTCTTACCATGGTAGAAAATCTTTATATGATCTTTTGAAAAAACAAAGCTTCAAGAAACATAAAGACATGACACCATATTCAGTTTAAAGTCAGTGACTTGTAAGCAAGGCAAAGCAAAGACAGTCTGATTAAGACCGTTGCATTGTTCTGGCATTTTTTAGGTCTCACCCATTTCTGTGGCCTTTTTAGAACCTAAGCTTCTAAGGGCACAGAGAACTTCATCTTGACGTAGGGCTGAGCAAATGCACGGAGCATTTCTCAATAAGTAGGCATTAAATTCTTAGTCCAGAAGGAGCCTTGAGATGCCCTCTCTTTACTCCTTGGTAGAACTGTTTTAACCATCCCCTGAAAACAGATTTTTTTCTTTAAATCTCAAAATTCAGAGATTCCACAATCAGAAGTTACTTCTCATTATTGCCTTGTGGTCTGCTGTGGGCATCTGTCGAATGGTGTGAACTCTGCGTGGGGAGCCTGGCCTACCCTCCAGGCCCACGGTTTGGGCTGTGGTGGTGCCATGCTGTGCTCAGGGGCCTTCTTTTTTGGAAGTCTGGGCTCCAGTGAGCCTTGGTCGTGTTCTTTTATGGAACCTTGGGTGCTAGACCACTCTGACCCTCAGTCTCATTTGCAGGTTCTGGGGAGGATTAAATGAGCTCATGGGATATCCAGGTGACTGAGGCAGAGTCGGCTCGGGATGAATCTTTGCTTCGTTTTCATTAGCTGCGGAGAAGACGATGACAGCTTGGTGCCTCTCCAACTTTAATATGGGTATGCCTCTCTTGGGGATCTTGTTAAATGCAGGCTGGTATTCAGTAGTTCTGGGTGGGGCCTGGATTCTGTGCTTCTAACAAGCTCCTAGGTGAGGGTGACGCTGAGGGCAAGGGTTTGGCACCTGTGTTTCTCCCTTTCTGGAAGAGCAGGATGTCTGCCCCACCCCCACCCCGAGAGGAGAAAACATCCGCAATGTGACTACTAGGAACCAGCTTCCCTCACATGCAAGGGTCCTGTACCACTGCTCCCAACCATTCCGTCTGAGGCGCAGCAAGCCAAAACACTGAAATGCTGAGGTTTGCAGCAAAGAGGAGGTTTATTCACAGGGCAGCCAAGCGAGGACGTGACGTGACAATAGGTCTCAAATCCGCCTCCCCAAAGGCAAGGGGCTTTGGGTATCTGTGGGATAAAGAATAAAGAAGCAGGGCAGTATGAGGCATGGGGAGCATGAGGAAAGGTGATTGGAAAAACGTGTGCTCATCATTGTTCTGAGCTGGCCTAACTAGGCTACAGGCCTCAGCACATTCTCAGGCTGGAGTTTTCGGCCCTCTGATGGCAGGAGGTCAAAAGGCACTTGCCCGGGTGGAAGATCGGTGGTCCTCTCCACTCTAAACCAGCTCAGCCTAACCAGGCACAGCTGATTCCAAGTTCCTGGAGGATCACGGGGCAAACATCTTATTGCTTATGCTACATGCTACTTGGAGGACGTGCAGGTGTTCAAGCTACCTTGATGAGTGAAGACCGGGATTTGACTAATCATGACACCTTGTTTCACCTCCAGGCGAGCAGAAGAGAGCTGTAGGCTGAGTCTGGCTCCTAGCACCTGGAATTGGAGGCAGGTGGTTTAAAAACGGGCTTTCCCACCCTCTGTGTGATATAAGGTAGATAGACTATTGAACCTTCCTGTGCCTGTTTCTCCACAAGCAGCATGGGGACACTCAGAGTCCCTCTCTTGGGGGCTGTTATGGGGGTTCAGTGAGATATAGATGCATGCACGGGCACACGGGAGACACCCAGTGTGTGTTCCCTTCGTGCTTATTTTTATTAGGACACCAGTATTGTTAGAACATTTCTGGTTTGGACAACAAATTAGATAGGTGGTCATTGCTATAGTTTATGCGAGAGCAATTCACATTGCCATTTGCAAAAAACTAGTTGGTTGTCCAGTGGGGATTATAAACATCCGTTTAACATGAGCTACTGAACAGATAGTTCACGCAGTAAGTACTTTATTTAAAATCAATTCTCTTTGTTTTCTTAAGCAATTGTTAACCCCCAATTTCGTGAGTACTACCAAGTAAGTCACTTGAAAATCATCTAGAGCAATCTATTTCACTTAGCAAGCCTAAAGCTATAGTTCAACCATTTTATTGACTGTTCTATGACAAAAATTACTCTAAACAGCTATTCCCTGG
>NW_028138426.1:0-18956 GCF_964270905.1 Leucopleurus acutus
ACTAAGCAAGTCATTTAAAACACTCAGCAAATGTGGAGAAGCAAAGCAAAATCTCTAGATCTGTACTGTTTTTGCTGTTTAAAAGTTTATGCATGTGTGTGTGTGCGCATCTGTGCCTGGAAGAGATTATCTTTCATATTCCTTCCAGCTCTAAAGTTCTATGGACGGTACATGTTTACAGCTTTATTTATATTTTTGACCCTTCAGCTATTTCTTGGATAAAACACTTTCCATTTGCTGTATTTTCTTTCTTCCACATCCAAGTCGGTCATCAGTTTCACTTTGATTCTTCTTTGAAATATCTCTCAAATGTTTTCCTTTCAACCAGGCATTTCCTTCCCAACCACTAGTATTGGGAAGCCTAGTGGTTAAGAGGGCAAGCTCTATAGTAGTACAAATTTGGGTTCAAATTCCTCCTTTACCATTAGTACTGTGTGATCTTATGATCTTGTGCTCTTTACTATTTATTTAAACTGTCTGAAATTCAGCTTCTATACCTGTAAAAGGGGATGGTAACACTAGCCTCTAAAGATTGTTGTGAATATTAAATGAAAAAGTGCACATAAAGTGCTTTAGCAAAGTGACTGGTACAAAAAAATTCAATGTTAGGTAATCCTTATACTGCTACATTATTAGTTGCAGTAGTAGCTGTATTAATTTCCTACCATCAGTACTGTGATTTTCAGCCTATCATGTTCTTTCATTAGACTGGTTTGCTACAACAGCCCTGTAGTTGATATTCCTAACTCCATTTATAGAACATCTACCATAATAAATAACTATACTCCATGGTAGACTCT
This sequence comes from Leucopleurus acutus, assembly GCF_964270905.1. Classification (NCBI taxonomy): domain Eukaryota; kingdom Metazoa; phylum Chordata; class Mammalia; order Artiodactyla; family Delphinidae; genus Leucopleurus; species Leucopleurus acutus. Next base: position 801 of record NW_028138426.1, read on the forward strand.
CTCTGTGTTTCATTTTGGAGCATTTCTATTGCTTTAGATTCAGGTCCATTATTTTTTTCTGCAGTGTCTAATCTGCTGTTTATTTCACTCAATATGTTTTTCATCTCAGATGTATTTTTCATCAATAGAAATTGTAACCAGGTCTTTGGGATATTACCCATATCTCTCCTTAACTTGCTCATACTTTCTTCTATCTTAGTGGTTCTCAGCCAGAAGTGATCTTGCCCCTCAGGAGGCATATGACAATGTCTGAAGATATTTTTGCTTGTCACAAGGTGGGTGGGGGAATGCTAATGGAATCAAGTAGTTAGAGATGCTGCTAAACATCCCGTAATGCTCAGGACAGCCCCTGCAATGAAGAATTATCTGTCCCCAAATGTTAGTAGTGCCAAGGTTGAGAAACCATATTCTACCTTCTTGAATTTAATTATAGTATCTGTTTTAATATCTTTGTCCACTTGTCCTATCTGCTGAATCTGTTTCTATTAATTATTTTTCCTTTTCATTATGCTTCTTTGCATGCTTAGTGATTTTTCATTGGATGCCAGTTGTGAATCTTATCTTGGGTGTGGAATATTTTTCTATTCTTTTAAATATCCTTGAACTTTGTTCTGGACACATTTAAGTTACTTGGAAACAGTTTGATTCCATAGGCTCATTTTTAAACTTTGTTGGATGGGACTAGAGTAAACTTTAGGGAAAATTTTTCCTCACTACTGAGTCAATAGCCTTATGAGTACTCTACCTGATGCCCTTGTAACCTGTGTGTTATGAGATTTTCCACTCTGGTGGGGAAGAGGGGAAATGGAACTATTTCCAGACATGTGTGAGCTCTGTGCATTGCTTCTTTACAGTGGTCTTTAGCTAGCCTTGTAGTTTCCTCATATGCATGTGTCAAAGGTCAGTACTCAGCTGAAGACACAAAGAACTCTCTGCAGATCTCCTGAGCATGATCTCAGTGAAGCTCTCCCCTCTCCAGAACCGTGTGCTCTGAATTTGAGCCACCTTGGGCTCCTTTCTTAAATAATCAGCTCTATTTCCTCCACTCAGGGAGAAAGCCAGAGTCCGTTTGGGTTTCCTCTCTTTGTTTCAGCCTAGAAACTATCTCTAGGCAGTAAAAGGGGACGTTGGAGGTGGAACTCACCTGGTGTGTTTCCCTTCACTCAGGGATTACTGTCCTTGCTTCCTGTTGTCCAATGTCTGAAAACAATTGTTTCATATGTTTAGTCTGTTTTTAAAAATTACTTAAGGTGGGCAGGTAAATCTGGTCCCTGATACTCCAACATGACCAGAAGTGGAAGCTCATGATAGACTTTTTAAAAAGTTCATGGACAGTGCTATATATTGTATTCAAAACTAAATCCCATTTTCTTTCTACATCTATGCTTTTAGAAATATATTCTATCTTCAGAATCAAACTGGCATCAGTGCTGAGATCTAAACCACAGGTATGCATTTACCAGAATAAACTCTGAACTTTTCTCTGTTGCTTCTCTTCTGCTTCCTCTTGCCACTTGGGATTCTTCTCTTGAGAATCTATATACTTCAGTGCTTCAGCTATTCCATTTTTAAACATTTTACCCTCCCGTATCCTATTACTTGCTCAATTAATTTGGACCTTTTTTGTTTGCTTTCAGCCTATTCTGCAGTCAGGTCCTAAAGTTTAAGTATGGCTCAATAATTCATATGTTGTTTGTTGGTTACAATGCAATTTAATGGTGTATTTATATTGCTGTGTTTATTAGCTTTGAAATTCCTAACAGAGGTATCCATTTTCTGCCCTCAGGGCATGTTCACATTTTAATTACCACTTATGTATTAAAGCATATTTCTTTACATGTTTCCAGTAACTTTTTTTTTCTTAACGTCTTTCATTAAGATACGTTTATTGAAAAGGATGGGGGCAGGAAACGATGAGACTGGGGAATAAAAGCAAAATAAAATACAACTGAGTCCCAAATTTCAGTGCTTGCAAGCTGTCCCATGACTATTTCTCTTGGTGGCATGATGTTTTCAGATTTTCTAAAGGTAGAGAAATGTTAGCTCTTCATGGTTTATGGTCACTCGCCTGGAAGTTACGAATCCTGATGCTGTTATACTATAGGTTGGGTGAGCTTGATCTAGTTAGGAGTATTTTTGCGCTTCTCCGTGTAGTATGATGCTTGACAATAAAACCCAGGATTTAGGTTGAGTGGCTTATAAGATTAGAGATGGGAAAAGTGGAGTCTTTCATCTTTTGGGTTCTAATTCAGAGCCAATCAAGATGTCACTGGATTTAATGACCTCCAGTTAGAGGATCCTGTGAAATAAGCTGTTGCTGCCAATCTTATTTTTAATGGACAAGAATCTCCATAATTCAGTGCAACATTGTATCCTTTGCTCCACAGGATTGATAAATTACCTGTGAATTGAACCGTTTCTGGAAACAATTTCTCTCTCCCTCCTCAGAGCTTAGGCAATTTGGTAGGATAAACTGTAGAAGTGTAACCAAACTTTATTACTGATCCAAATATGTTATTTGGAGTTGTTCCAGTATTTTGGTTTCATGTGGCAAATGGGGTATGATAGACAGCAAATATCTTGAAAGTTAAAGAAAGTTGGGATCCACCATTGGCTCGACAACTTACAGAGCACTGCGAAAATAGGTCAGCAATCTTCAAGCCAGAGAACCCTACTCATTCTAGGGGTCAGCAGCTGCTTGAGTTGCCAGAGTGAGGCCTGGGGGTCAAGGTCCAATAGTAAAATACTAGCACACAACTGAATAGCAGACTGAAGATACTAGCAACAGGGAGTTTGAAACTGAGGCCCCCCTCTTGACAAAAAGTCTCTTACATTTTTTCCCTACAGTGAGTACAGATGAGCCAATATAATAAAATACCATGTAGATTAAGCAGGATAACGCAGAATGAGGACAGATTATGACCAATGGCAAGAGGTCCAAACATACTTGGATTTAAATGACTTGAATTCAACTCTATCTACTTGGGGAAAAAGAGAGAGAGAGAGAGAGAAATAATTTAAATGGGGTGGCTTGCCATTCCACCTAGTAAATGAGTAGAGACAGGAGATGTGAACCCAAGTTGTTCCCTGGGTTGGTCTCAGTTTTTATGTTCTTCTCACACTGAGTATTTCTCTGCACCAAGGGTGATTGAAATGTTTAATGAGACAATTTTCATACAGCAGGGCCACTAAAAACAAGCTAACAACTTCATCTGGTGCTCAATCAGAGAAAAAACTGGGGGAAATGGGGTTATACCATTCATAATGGATTTTTTTCCAAGGGTAATTTTGATTCTCGGAAAATGATTTTTGTCTCAAGTGCTGACCCTAGGACCCAATTTCCACAAAATGATGCAAGCCATAGGAAAGGCATAATACCTGGCACATGGTTGGCACTCAACAAATACTGATTAAATAAATGAATATATGAATATTAGATACAACATATGAGCAGCATGACAGGAGACCCTGTTTCTAGAATATCCAATAACTCTGCTAGAAATGTCTCTAAGAATTGCCCTAGCCACCATATGTGTATGTATATCATCTCTATATCAAATGATTGATTGATCTATCTAAAATATAGTTGTAGCCATCACCCACACAGGGTGCTAAAGGATATCCTTGGTAAAATTTTAGTAAAATTCGAGTTGTAATACTGAGTGGTACATTTTCTGTCTTGCTCATCTTTGAGTTTAAAAATAAATTTTAGTCATTAAAAAGAAAAAAAACATGGAACAGTTGTTAAAGGTGCACATTGCGGAAATAGTCCACATAGATAGAAATTCACCTTGTGACGTCGAATAAGTACAGGAACAGCCAAGAGGTTCATTTTAACCTACCATTGACCCTCCTAGCTGACTGACCTTGGGTGAGCTGGAACCTTTCTACTCTCAGTTTACTTTCTATAAAGTGAGAAGTTTGGATCAGAACAGACTCTGTGAGGCTCTTTAGAGTTTAAACAAGTCCAGTCTTCTGGATGAATTTACTCTCAAAGTCTACCATGAAAAGGATTATACAAAGTTCTAGGTTTAACTTACTCAGATCTTTAGGAATTCCTTCTTTGTGTTAAACCATAGCCAATCCTGTTTCATTTATAGTTGCTTTTCTTTGTTGGCCCCAATACTTCTAGTAAAAATTCTTATGCGATCATGAAGTCTTGGAATTGAAAGTGACATCATGGGATAGCTTTATTCAGTCCTCTGCTTTTTGGCTGGACTAGAATGAAATAAATTTAAAAAAAAAACAGTGAAATGATTAGAAAGCTAATATAAAAAGATTTGTTTGGTAAAAGATCTCAAAGGCATTTTGGAACACGCAAAAAAACTGGACAAAAATGAGGAAGCAATTAGAGATGCTTCAAAGCACAGACATTTCCTAGTCACATATCTTCAGCAAGTCATCTTCAAAAATAAACAACTATTGTTAGTAGATAAAAGGTAGGTAAGTAAGATCTGCCCTTGGAGATTTGTGGAGGTATAGATGGGCCAGAGCTTAAGCGGGAGAAGGAAGGTAAGGAGAATAAGTCTAAAAGCTCCTACCCACTGGTACCTGGTACCACTAAGTCTCCAGCTAGCCATTGTGTAGGCTTCAGTCTACAGATGGTGCCTAATGACTTAGGAAATGTTCTCCAAGTCAGGCAAGGCTCACCACTCTGCCTTAAGGTATGGTGGGGGGTGGGGTGGGAGGTGGTGGTAGAGAAGATGAGTTTATCAGTACCGTTTGTCATAAGCACACATGAGCATGAGCCTAAAAGTTGTGTTGTTTATTTTGGCTTCCTTGCCAGCTTTCTTATGGTGAGAATGCTCTCAAGAACTGCACCATCTCCCATAGGTTACATGAATGGCTGTTCTTTGTAGTAACCTGGGGTGGTAGTGAGGGGATGATAATGGGCAAGGAAGTTCTGGCTCTCACTACTTTGCCCTTTCAGCCCTCACAAATGTAACCTGTGGACAAATCCATTTTTGCTCTCCAGTCTGAACTTCATCTTTGATTTTTGGATTAAACAACATAACCTAACAACAGTAGAAGATGGAATTGGAATTGGGATCTGTACTTAAGGAAAATAACAGAAAGGTCAGATAAGGCTGGCCCAGGATGTCAAAAGTAAACTGAGACAGAGTCTCAGGTTGGTGTTTTCAGAAAACATCTACCACCTCTCTTGTTTGTTTGTTTTTTTTTTTTTTTTTTAATTTATTTATTTATTTTTGGCTGCATTGGGTCTTCGTTACTGTGCATGGGCTTTCTCTAGTTGCAGCGAGCGAGGGCTACTCTTCATTGCGGTGCGCGGGCTTCTCATTGCGGTGGCTTCTCTTGTTGCAGAGCATGGGTTCTAGGTGTGCAGGCTTCAGCAGTTGTGGCACGTGGGCTTAGCTGCTCCGCAACATGTGGGATCTTCCTGGACCAGGGCTCAAACCCGTGTCCCCTGCATTGGCAGGTAGATTCTTATCGACTGCATGTCTTTTTTTTTTTTTTTAATGAAGCAAAATCATATTAAAATAAATTTCTTTTTTAAATTGAAGTACAAATAAGAGAGCTCTAAAAAGAAACACCATTTGCTCATTTGTTAAACACTGCATGTGAAGTCAGTAAGTTTATTCTTTGCTCTATAGCTCTGCACTTATTCAGAATTTATCTTCATGATAACTTGTCCTAATAGTTTTAAAGTTTGTATTGATTTAAAACAAACAACCCGATTAAATAATTTTCAATGTGGACATGTTTCCCCAAATCCCTTTTCCTTAAGTGAAATGAAATTTTCTCAATCCTAACATTAATGTTGTAAAAATAGTATTTAATTCAAATTTATCTGATAATCAATATTGGGGAAAATCCTCCCCAAAGGAAAAAAAAATCAATGGGCTCAAACTCAAGAACCATTTTCCCCAAAATTTCTGAAGCCCTAGCTAGGTCATGAGTTCCTTATCTCTGTTCCCACGACTTCCCATGGATGCCTTTATCATAACTCTTACTACAAGTACTATAAGAAAGTAGCACCACAGCAGGGAGGGCAAGTGTATAAGCTAAAACCTAAAGCATGAAGTCCAACCCGAACTTCAGCATTTTACCATCTGTGTGACTTTAGACAACTTAAATAACTGTCTTAGACTTGGTTTCTTCATCTGTCAGGTAGGGATATCTCTAGTACCTACCTCGCAGAGCTGACATGAGGATTAAATGAGATGAAGTGCTCAGAACACTGCCTGGCATTCATTTGATGCTCATTAAATTGAGCTAGCTATGATAATTATCTGGCCTGTCCTCTGCACTGTGAGTTCCCACAGGGCACGATTCATATGTCAACATTCATGTTTATTTCTTGAGTTCCTGGCATACATTCTGTACTCAACAAATGCTGAATGAAAAAACGCTTTACTCTTGGTGACAGTGTGGAATCCAGCTTGCAAAAGGAATTAAACGAATACAAACCAAGCCTCAAAGCTAGTATTGTGCAGTATCCATACCTAGAAACAACTGGCATGTTATCTCCAACATTACGTTGTGTGTGGTGGGAGAAACAATGGAGCTTTAATGAGAAATCCTCTACTCCTATTTTCTACCTCCTCCAGTAGCTGTTAAATATACACTAAGGTGTTTTTTTTTTTTTTTTTTTTTTTTGCCTGCGTTGGGTCTTTAGTTGTGGCACGTGGGCTCTCTCATTGAGGTGCGCGAGTTCAGTTGTTGTGGTGTGCGGGCTTAGTTGCCCTGAGGCATGTGGGTAGTTTCCTGACCAGGGATCGAACTTACCACTGGACCACCAAGGAAGTCCCCACTAAGTTTTAATACTTAGGAAGTGATTTGCATTGCACCAATGACAGAAGACTGCAAAAGGAGTATGGAATTGTGATACTAGGAGAGTTCCAATCCTCTCATTTCATTGATGTGACTTTGTCCCTAGTGGTCCTATGGTTGATGCAAAGACATACAACCAATCATTGGGAGATCTGGAACCAATACACAGGACATCTGATTTCCTGGCAAAGGCTTTTGTGAGCAAACATGAATAACTGAGGATAATGTGATAGTTTATTAGGTTATCTTAATTGGCAAAGAAAGGGAGATCGGTTACAAAAAAGCCTCCTAGAAAAATCACTGACTCAAGGCCTCATGCAGCAAACTAGGATCCTTGCAATCGAGCCACTGGGCTGCTGTGGAGTAGAAGAAAAGCTCTGACTTTGAGGTAGAAGGATAGTCCTTCTTAGTGGCTTGGCCTTGGCTGTTAAGTCAGAAAAAGCTGGGTTCTAATCCCAGCTCTGTCACTGACTAGCTCTGGATGCCTGGAAAACACCTTAAGTTTTCTAAGGCTCTGTTTCCTCAACTTTATGTTATTTTATGAATTTATTTATTTATTGGCTGAGTTGGGTCTTCGTTGCTGTGCGCAGGCTTTCTCTAGTTGTGTTGAGCTGGGGCTGCTCTTCATTACAGTGCGCCAGCTTCTCATTGCGGTGGCTTCTCTTGTTGCGGAGCACGGGCTCTAGGGACGTGGGCTTCAGTAGTTGTGGCATGAGGGCTCAGCAGTTGTGGCACGTGGGCTCTTGAGTGCAGGCTCAGTAGATGTGGAGCATGGGCTTAGTTGCTCTACTTAGTTGCGTGTGAGATCTTCCCGGACTAGGGCTCGAACCTGTGCCCCCTGCATTAGCAGGCGGATTCTTAACCACTGCACCACCAGGGAAGTTCCTCTGTTTCCTCCACTTTAAAATGCAAATAGTAACATATACTTTATAGAATTTTTGTGAGGATTCTATGAGGAAATTTATATAAAGTACAAAATATTCAATAATTGGTAGATTAGCCATGTGGCCTTTGAAACTTCATTAGACTCTCTGAGCCTCAGTTTTCATATCTGTAAATTGGCATAATAATCTGTAATTTGTAAGACAGTTGTGAGAATTAAATGAGATAATGAATGTAAAATTTCAATAAATGTTCTTTTGAAAATACCTATAGTTGTCTGGGTGCATCGATCTTTTTCCTACATTCTTTTGTCTCTCTTGCCTGTGTTCCCTCTTTCTTCTCTTCTCCTACCCAAGGATCACGAACATTACATTACCCTCTGGTGGTCCAATGCTTCTTATTGATGTGCCAGTTCAGACCTGACCTTCTTTTTAGTGCCCTGTGCTTCTAAGTTTCTAGTCAAAAACACACAGTTCCTTTATTTAAAAAAAATTTTTTAAACATCTTTATTAGAGTATAATTGCTTTACAATGGTGTGTTAGTTTCTGCTTTATAGAAACACAGTTCTTTTAGTCTTCATCTTATCTGAGTATCAGTAAGGAAAGCAATCTGATTAAAGCAATTCACAATGAAATCTAGATAACTGATAAATTAATTCAGAGACATCTACATTTTACGACTCATGCTAGGAGAAATCATCTTACATGAAAAAAATCCATAGAATTTGTTCAATCAAAGAAATCAGGAACATCTATGTGGAAGAGAAAGATAAAAAAAGTATTTTGTAGAAGAAATCTTTTGGGACACTATACTTTCCTCCTCTGGGAATGTTTCCCTCAATACATACAAAAGAAGGAAATGGGTCAGCATCCCCAGTCTGGAAAGGTTGTCGCCAGCAAGAGGTGAGAGTGGATATAGGATTTTTGGTTTTGGGTATTTTGTAGGTCTATGTGTCTCTTATTTGTATGCCTTCTATAGAGATACACTCTGTAAGATCTCATTTTTGGAGGCAGCCCCAAGTTCCAAAAACATAAAGTTTTTTCCTTGAGAGCACAATGGAACCCTCTATTTTTGTCTTGGCTAGAAATGAAAGGGAATGCTTCCAAATGTTTCGAATCCTCAGATGTCTTTAGTTTGGAAGGAATAATATGAAAAATGAAGGCTGGCAGGGATGTGATTGAAGTCTATAAAGTCACGAAGGGTCTGAGCAGGGTGAGTACAGACATGCTCACCAGATCTCTGAAAGCTAAAGCCAAGGGCAATGCCTTAAACCTTCAAGGGCTAACTCACTGCACTTAATTGCACCTTAACAAACATTTGTTTAGTTATATAAAGGAAATACAGTAGAGTTCTAAGAGGATGATTAGGTTGGCAAATTTGTAGAAGTTTACCTCAAGAGATGCTAGCTGGACATGTGAATAAACTTGGGGAAGAGTTTAGTTTTGTTTATGTTCCACATTGAATTTGTAATTGAAAGACTTGGATTAGAATACTTCTAAACATCTGACATTCTGTAGCTTTGTATATAATTAGTGAACGTTATGGGATGCTTCTGGGTACATCCCTACTTTTCAGAGGCTGATATCCTGTAAGAAAACAAGTTTCTCAGTGTCAAAATTGGAGACTCCCTATTGGATCTAAGGGTCTCAACTTTGAAGTTCTTTCATTCTCGTGATGCTGGTAGAAAGCAACTGTCCTTTAATTTATGAATTCTTAATTGCTCACATTGTCATGTGAAAAAACAGAACAAGGGAATGTTCAAAGCTTTGAGACTTACCAGATGCTCCTGATGAAATCACATTGTTATTAGCAATATAGATATACCTATTTAGTTAAGTTCCAATACATTTGTTTTTTGACGTACAGTGATTTTATTAGTTTCAGAAAAACAGTGCTCAATTCAAAATGGATTGTGTGCTTGTTATAGCAAATGTATGTTGATCTGATTAAAAATGAATTAATTTCTTTACATTTCAATAATAATGGATTCACTTTCAGAAAGAAAGGGCTGGAAAATGTGCAGTCATGTAACCTGGTAATCTCAGATAAGTGGTATTTAATATTGCTCAACAGGAAATTTTTTCCCCATACTTTAAAAGCAAAAATCTCCAATATTAAGTGATATATGTAGTACATAGAAGCATTTAGAAGAAAAGAAATCTCTCTAATTTAACTCAAGGTCACATGTACACTGTCACAGCAAAGAGGGAGTTGTAAAATTATCCAGGGAACTTGAAACAGTCTAGACAGTCAATCCAGATCATTTAAAAAGATATGTTAAAGGTGCTCATAAGAGTATGAGAGTTATCTGCCAATATGAAGATGCAGTTTGGGGACAAATCAAATTTAGTGTTGTTTAAAGCCTTAAGGTCTTTTCTTGAAATCCATTTTAATAGAAATATATAAACTTAAAATATCCCCATAGATAGGACATTATTTAATAAATTAATATATTTTATTCATTTATTATACATGTACACCCAAGAGCCATAGAAATACCTTTACATATAACCTGATGTATGTGAATATTTAATTTTTTACATGTAAAATGGATGGAATTAACAAAGCCTGTAAACCTCAGTGCATTATGTAAAAATCTAAGGAACCCCAGGAGAAGCACTTGCCTAGGAGGAGGAAGGGTTCTGTCATCAAACATCCACTGACTCCCTTTAGGCAAGTCCTTTATTCTTTTACAATATTTTCATTTGTAAAATAGAGATATGAGAGCTGGAAGGACACAGAATAGATAACCTCTATGTATGGCTTAAAATAAAGTATAATAAAATATATCTATATACATTTATATCGTATAGACACACAACAATATAACTCTGCAACAGTTAGCTAATTATACAACTGGGAGAATAAGTAGCAAGTTAATAAATTATTCTCTTGTTTACTCGTCTCCCAAGGATAATTGCTGAGTAGCTCAAGCTCCCAATTAGTAGGAACTCATTCACTGATTGTTGAATTGAATTGATTGTGACCCATAGTACATAAAAATGTGTTTAAATTCCACCAAGTGTGCTTGAATTTCACAAATCTTGCATTCCACACTAGGGAAATCAGCCTCAGAAAGTATTTTTACTATCTTCGTGGCTTGGATAAAGGTAGTACATTTCTCCAACAAATAGCTATTTTTGACAATAGAAATATAAACAAACTCACAGCTTGTATGTGAACCAGTTCTTTCAAATGCAGATTGAAGGCCAAATGTGTAAATATACATTACCATTTTGAAGGCTCTCTTAGACAAACTGACGTGCTAATTCTGCCAGTGGAATGTCATGCCCTTGCTTATCTCTCCATTCTCAATTCTGTCATCACTTCATGACTATCATCATCCTGGGTTATTCCCAGATGATTTCTTTGCCCCGAGAGCTGAACTGTTCAACACGGTAGTCACTAGCCACTACGGCTATTGAGCCCTTGAAATGTAGCTAGCTCAAATTGAGATGTGCGTTAAGTGTAAAATCCATGGTAGATTTCAAAGATGTAGTATAAAAAAATAATATATCTCAATACTATTTTTATATTGATTACACACTGAAATGACAGTATTTTTGACAAGTTAGGATAAATTGTTATTAAGATGAATTTCACCTGTTTATTTTTACTTTTTAAAATGTGGCTTTCAGAAAATGTAAAATTACCTAAATGGGTCCACATTTATGACTTACATTTTATTTCTGTTGGACAGTGCTGCTCTTGAGTATCTGCTGAACACAAATCTTCCCCACCCACTTTTTCTCAAAAACTTTTAGTGGTACTTTAATCCCATCCATGTAATCTGTATGTTCTTTATAGCTTTCAAGGCCATCTCTAAACTGCATTCCCATTTAACTGTTTTAGGAAGAAACTACCCCTTCCCTCCCTGAATGCATTGTTTGCTGCCCTTTTTCTCCCCATCCCCATTGGTGCCAAGGCTCTGAGCAGTTTCACTCATCTCACACTTATTGATTTTATTGCTCTGAACAAAAGGCTGTGCTGGACTCGCCTATAGCCCCCCCACCCCCACCTCTTAGAAGATACAGTCTAATGGAAGAAATAGACACGTGAGCAATAAATGACAATACAGGTCATAAGTGCCATGGTGGGTTGAGAACAGGGTGCTGAAGGGTACACAGATGGGCCCCTAACTCAAGTGCAAGAGTTCAGAAAAGATTACCAGAGGAATTTTAGCCTGAGTTGCCTGAGGAATGAGTAGGAGTTTATTGGGCGGATGTCAGGTGCGACGGGAAAGAATAATCTTCCAGGCAGAGAGAAATGGGCCAAGGCCAGGCAGTGCAAGAATACCTAGGTCCCTTAGTGAGATGAAGAAAGTGGTATGGGTGGGAAAGGAGATAGGAAGTTCGAGCTATAAGTCACAGCTGGCCAGACTGCGAAAGCCATGCTAAGAAGCTTGGTCATAAATACTCTTTTCTCTCTTAGCTCTCTGCTATACACTCATTCTATTTATGAACCCAATTCAGACTTTTCTGTGTCCTTGCCCCTTGCCATGTGATGCTGTTGTACCTCTCACTAAATAGGTAGTCTGTTCTCTACTATGAATCTGGATTTGGGCAGGTGACTTTCTGTGGCTAATAAGAAGTTAGTAGATTCTATTGTATTTGTGCATTTTGCCTATGCTTTTGCACTCTGCTATTGTTATGGGAGGGACATGCCCAGGACAGCCTGCTGCTCCCAGAAGGAGAATGAAAGACATGTGAGGAGAGCTGAGTCACGCTGGTCAACCTAGCTAAAACCATACTTGACCTTAGCCTATAGCCAGCCAACCACTACACATGTGAGAGAACCCAGCCAAGCTCAGCAAATCCACCTAACAATCCCAGATATGTGAGCACTGAATGCTTATTTTGCATGTAATTATTTGTTACTCAGCATTATTGTGGTAATGTATAACTGATACATGACCCAACAAACTGTATGCTCCCTGAGGGCAGGACCATGTCTTTTCTACCCTTTCCCCAGTGCTCAATAAACAACTAGTAATTAATAGATTTAGATTTTCTTGGGCTGTCAAAGATTTTAATGCCACAGTTATAGCCATGAAAAATGGGAACTTTCTCAAGCCAATGTTGATAACCTTTCTAAAACTTTCCAGCAAGGAGAAAGACACCGCCTATCTTTTCCCCCTTTGCTCTATTGAAAGGACCCATCAGCAGCCCCTGAAAGAGGAAAGGTGAGGAGGCTTAGTGTGATTGCTTGGTGGGTTTTCTGGTCCCCCAGGGCTCTGGTGGGATTTAGGATACCTTACAGGGTGGCACACATACTCCTTCAAGGTAGCTGACATAGGAGAAATGTCCAGTACAAATTCTGAAATCTAAATCTCATTTGACAGTTTTTCTAGAATGCCTGTCCTTCCCAGTAAGGCTTGGCTCTGACAGATGCTAAGTAGACTGCCAGGGAAAATAGCTGAGCTTCATGGACTTTGGTCAGGTGGGTCAGAGTTGATGGCACTGTGTCATAGTCACTTTCCATCAACAACGGAATGAGCGAGGCTGCTCAAAAGACTCAGCTCCACTCTATTGTGTGTAGCTATACTTCAGAGTGTCACTAGAAATCTAAGAACTGATGTTAGTCTCTGCTTCAGATCTCCTGGAAAACTCTCCTAGATCATCAAGAGTTACTGGACTTCTAAAGTCCCTTCTTAAGTCAATAAGCCAGGGTGATATACACATGCTGAGAAAGGCACACACACACAGATGTGAGGAATATCTGTCCACTCTGTAGTGTCAAAACACTGCTGTGGCCTGAAGAATTAAATCATGTACCCAAGCCTATGTAAGGGAATCCCTGCACTTATGATTCTTCCTTGGTGAATCAGAGATGAAAAGTGGCTTTGGACACTATGGAGAACAGTATGGATGTTCCTCAAAAAACTAAAAATAGAACTACCATATGACCCAGCAATCCCACTACTGGGCATATACTCTGAGAAAACCATAATTCAAAACGAGTCATGTACCACAATGTTCACTGCAGCTCTATTTACAATAGCCCAGAGATGGAAACAACCTAAGTGTCCATCGACAGACGAATGGATAAAGAAGATGTGGCACATATGTACAATGGAATATTACTCAGCCATAAAAAGAAACATAACTGAATTATTTGTAGTGAGGTGGATGGACCTAGAGACTGTCATACAGAGTGAAGTCAGTCAGAAAGAGAAAAATAAATACTGTATGCTAACACGTATATATGGAATATATAATAAAGAAAAGGTTCTGAAGAACCTAGAGGCAGGACAGGAATAAAGATGCAGACATAGTGAATGGACTTGAGGACACAGGGAGGGGGAAGGGTAAGCTGAGACGAAGTGAGAGAGTGGCACGGACATATATACACTACCAAATGTAAAATAGGTAGCTAGTGGGAAGCAGCCGCATAGCACAGGGAGATCAGCTTGGTGCTTTGTGTCCACCTAGAGGGGTGGGATAGGGAGGGTGGGAGGGAGATGCAAGAGGGAGGAGATATGGGGGGTATATGTATAGCTGATTCACTTTGTTATACAGCAGCAACTAACACACCACTGTAAAACAATTATACTCCAATAATGATGTTTAAAAAAATCCCTTATTTTTCAAATCAAAAAAAAAAAAAAAGAAAAGTGGCTTTGGAGTCACACTGCTTGGGTTTGAATCCAATTCTGTTACTTATCTGCTTCATGATCTTGAGCAGAAAAACTTAGTCTCTAAGCTCAGTTTCTTCCCTTGTAAGATGGAAATGAGAATAGTACCAACCTCACTGACTTGAGGTGAGGACAAAATGAGATACAGCATGAAAAATTTATGACACAGTATCTGGCACATAATAACTTCTCAGTAAATGGTGGCAGTTATTATTAGGGATTTCTGCAGTCTGTACTGACACCAGATAGTAAGCAAAACTGGTTCAGCTTGTCCTATAAAAGAATGATTAGCAGAATGTTGTGTTTATAAGAGATCAATCTTTAGGGGAAGCTAAGGTTCAGCTTAATGGTGGATTGCTTGTTCCATTATAAGGCTTGTACTGGCTGTAGATGATGCTGTTGTGCCACCATTATTGCTATCTTCCCTAATGTGGGTGGCAACCAAATTATTCTGAGAGTGTTTGATGTTCACCTACCCCTACTCGCTCAAGGCTGGACCACGGTCTACTAGAAAAGGAATTTGGTCAACTGTGAAGCTGCTTACCACATTTACTGCTCTGGGATAACTGTTCACCCCCATTGGCTAGAGTTTAGCATGACGGTAACTTTGGATGTTGTAGAAACCAAGCATTTAAACAGGCCAGTGTCTACACATGACTAGTATCATACTTTTAATGAATGCAAGGTATGTGTCTATGTGGTGTATATGTGTGTGTAAGAAGGGTATCTGACTTTTTCTTCTCCTTTGGTTGTTCAGTCTTTCAATAAATATTTACTAAATGTCTACTGTATGCTAGGCACTATACTATAAGTAAAGTAGATATGCCTCCACTATTCAGCTTTTGCAAGCAGGCTGATTTCCTGATCTTCCCCTGTAAACTATATTTTCCAGGTTCCCTTGCCAAGTGGCTTCTTGCTAGATTCAGCCAATGGGAGACATTAGAAGAAGGTAGTAGAGCAGGAAGACGAAGAGAAGCAATGGTATTTCTCACTATGTCCCCATCTCCTGCTTTGGGAAGTGGCTACATCTCCTCTGTGTCCTACCTCCGGCCAGCCTGCTTCTGTCATGTGTCCTGCTCCCCCTAGGCAGCCCACATCTTGGAATCATGTAACAGTCCCAGCTTTCTTTGTCCTTCCAGCCCTAGGATGGTAGTGGCTTCTTGCTCTTGCTTAACTCTGGGTTGTTTCACTCTCAATTTCTTCAACACCTCTGTAACTAGTTTCCTAAAATTAAATTCCTTCTGTTAAACCATCTGATGTGGTCTCTCTTTCCCTAACTAGACTTTGAGTGGTATGATCTCAATACTTTACATTTTTTGGGGGGGACAGATATTATTCAAAGAGTCCTACAAATACATAATGACATTCTGTGATATGTTAAAAAGTACAGTTACAATGAAGGCATGTAACTGGATGGGGAGCTGTGTTCATCTACTTCAAGGTCTTGCTACTCCAAGTGAGGTCTATGCATCTGTAGCATTGCCATCCCCTGGGGGGCTTGTTAGAAATAAAGAGTCTCAGATCCCATCCCAGTTACAACTGGTTCAGAATCTGCATTTTGACAAGCTTCCCAGCTCACAGGAGTGAACCAGCAATAGCATCTACTTTCAATCTGATTACTGTGGTTCAGACCTCCCAGCTCTAATCTATTGGAATTGTAAAGAATCAGTGGTGGCTCTTAATCTCAGCTCTATTCAAATGAGGAGACCTTGCACTGCCCACTTCTTTTTTTTTTTTTTTTTTTACTCTTTGCGCTACGCGGGCCTCTCACTGTTGTGGCCTCTCCCGTTGCGGAGCACAGGCTCCGGACGCACAGGCTCAGCCTCCATGGCTCACGGGCCTAGCTGCTCCGCGGCATGTGGGAGCTTCCCAGACCGGGGCATGAACCCGTGTCCCCTGCATCGGCAGGTGGACTCTCAACCACTGCGCCACCAAGGAGCCCGCAATGCCCACTTCTTTTTTTTTTTTTTTTCGGTGGGATATACATATATATATCTTTTTTTACACAGGTGGTCACAAAGCACCGAGCTGATCTCCCTGTGCTATGCGGCTGCTTCCCACTAGCTATCTATTTTACGTTTGGTAGTGTATATATGTCCATGCCACTCTCTCACTTTGTCACAGCTAACCCTTCCCCCTCCCTATATCCTCAAGTCCATTCTCTAGTAGGTCTGTGTCTTTATTCCCGTCTTACCCCTAGGTTCTTCATGACATTTTTTTCTTATTCCATATATATGTGTTAGCATACGGCATTGGTCTTTCTCTTTCTGACTTACTTCACTCTGTATGACAGACTCTAGGTCCATCCACCTCACTACAAATAACTCAATTTCGTTTCTTTTTATGGCTGAGTAATATTCCATTGTATATATGTGCCACATCTTCTTTATCCATTCATCTGATGATGGACACTTAGGTTGTTTCCACCTCCTGGCTATTGTAAACAGACCTGCAATGAACACTTTGGTACATGACGCTTTGAATTATGGTTTTCTCAGGGTATATGCCCAGTAGTGGGATTGCAGGGTCATATGGTAGTTCTATGTGTAGTTTTTTAAGGAACCTCCATACTGTTTCTCCATAATGGCTGTACCAATTCACATTCCTACCAGCAATGCAAGAGTGTTCCCTTTTCTCCACACCCTCTCCAGCATTTATTGTTTCTAGATTTTTTGATGATGGCCATTCTGACCGGTGTGAGATGATATCTCATTGTAGTTTTGATTTGCATTTCTCTAATGATTAATGATGTTGAGCATTCTTTCATGTGTTTGTTGGCAATCTGTATATCTTCTTTGGAGAAATGTCTATTTAGGTCTTCTGCCCATTTTTGGATTGGGTTGTTTGTTTTTGGTATTGAGCTGCAAGAGCTGCTTGTAAATTTTGGAGATTAATCCTTTGTCAGTTGCTTCATTTGCAAATATTTTCTCCCATTCTGAGGGTTGTCTTTTGGTCTTGTTTATGGTTCCCTTTGCTGTGCAAAACCTTTGCAGCTTCATTAGGTCCCATTTGTTTATTTTTGTTTTTATTTCCATTTCTCTAGGAGGTGGGTCAAAAAGGCTCTTGCTGTGATTTATGTCATAGAGTGTTCTGCCTATGTTTTCCTCTAAGAGTTTGATAGTTTCTGGCCTTACATTTAGGTCTTTAATCCATTTTGAGCTTATTTTTGTGTATGGTGTTAGGGAGTGTTCTAATCTCATACTTTTACATGTATCTGTCTTGTTTTCCCAGCACCACATATTGAAGAGGCTGTCCTTTCTCCATTGTACATTCCTGCCTCCTTTATCAAAGATAAGGTGACCATATGTGTGTGGGTTTATCTCTGGGCTTTCTATACTGTTCCATTGATGTATATTTCTGTTTTTGTGCCAGTACCATACTGTCTTGATTACTGTAGCTTTGTAGTATAGTCTGAAGTCAGGGAGCCTGATTCCTCCAGCTCCCTTTTCGTTCTCAAGATTGCTTTGGCTATTTGGGACTTTTTTGTTTCCATAAAAATTGTGAAATTTTTTGTTCTAGTTCTGTGAAAAATGCCAGTGGTAGTTTGATAGGGATTGCATTGAATCTGTAGATTGCTTTGGATAGTAGAGTCATTTTCACAATGTTGATTCTTCCAATCCAAGAACATGGCACATCTCTCCATATATGTGTATCATCTTTAATTTCGTTCATCAGTGTCTTATAATTTTCTGCATACAGGTCTTTTGTCTCCTTAGGTAGGTTTATTCCTAGATATTTTATTCTTTTTGTTGCAATGGTAAATGGGAGTGTTTTCTTGATTTCACTTTCAGATTTTTCATCATTAATGTATAGGAATGCCAGAGATTTCTGTGCATTAATTTTGTATC
>NW_028138425.1:0-18956 GCF_964270905.1 Leucopleurus acutus
GCTGGGCTTCCCTCATGGCGCAGTGGTTGAGAGTCCGCCTGCCAATGCAGGGGACACGGGTTTGTGCCGCGGTCTGGGAAGATTCCACATGCCGCGGAGCGGCTGGGCCTGTAAGCCATGGCTGCTGAGCCTGCGCGTCCGGAACCTGTGCTCCTCAATGGGAGAGGCCCGCGTACCGCAAAAAAAAAAAAAATACACATTAGCCAAGGAGATGGATTTAACATGGTAAAGAATGAGAGCTATAGACCTGTAAAAATAAATACTTGAATTGCTTATTTCTTTAGAAAAACAGGTCATTAGTATGGGTGCCTTGGGAGGAAAGAACATAAAGATCTCTATAGAAAGCAGAGATAGGTGGATAAGAGACAAAATTACTGTTTCTGGATGCTATTGCTGTCTGACTCCATTTTCCTAATAGTAAAGTGGAATTTCTGTTCCTCTACGATGAAGGTAAAATGAAGTAATAGGAAAATTCTCTGATCTAGTTATGAGAAAGACTGTGAGAAATGTAAGGTAGTGGTATTATCTTAAACCATAGGTTAGTTTTTCCTTGTGAAAAGAATATCTGATAAGCTTTTATAAAGTTTATGGTCTAGTTATTAAAACATAATTGAAGGAAAATTGAAGACATTTATAATTTTCTGGCTTTAAAGCCTGTACATTCTCTTGGCTAAAAGTCTTTGTAGTTTGGTGGTGGTTTAGGGTACCTCCTCCATGGTTTTTTGCTTTTTAGCCTTCATTGTTTAATACACTTCTCAGTTTTGCCTTCAGTAACCATAGTCCATTTTGTTATATCAGATATGAAAGTATCATTGCCACTTTGTGTGAGAACTTAGACTCACTGGATGAGCCAGACGCTCGAGCAGCTATGATTTGGATTGTGGGAGAATATGCTGAAAGAATTGACAATGCAGATGAGTTACTAGAGAGCTTCCTGGAAGGTTTTCATGATGATAGCACCCAGGTAAGTTCCCATCTATATCTTAATGTATTAGATGTTTTGGGGACGACTTCAGGAAAGGTAAAGGTTAGGCAGTTTCATGTGTGTGAATTTATATACACATATGGTGTGTTCATTTTTCTCCCAAAAAGGGGTGACCTTTTTCAGTTGTGCTAACTTCTGTTGGAACAAGCCTGCCTAATTTAGACAGTGGTTCTCAAACTTTAATGAGGCTAGAAGCACCTAAGCACTGGTGTTTAACCTGTGTTAAAGGACAGGTTGCTGGGCCCCACCCCTAGAGTTTCTGAGTCAGTAGGTCTGAGATGGGCCTAAGCATGTTCATTTCTTACAAGGTTGAGGGTGGTGATGCTATTGCTGCTGCTGGTCCAGAACCACACTTTGACAACTACTGACTTAGAGCAGTAGTTATTACTTTTTAATTTTCTGTCACCTAAAGATGATTACCCATTGCTGTTAGTAATGGTTGTGGCTCAGTTGCAGCTGGGGTTTCTGTCTGGGGTGAAGGCTGGCATGTGCAGTTTGAAAAGATTCTTTGTGGATGGTTAGACTCCTTCCCATCTTCTGTCTGTCTTCTACCAAAACTGAGAGACTTTCGAGTCAAAGGCCCAGAGAAGCAGATAAATTATTAAAGCTTTTTCCCCGGCATTTGTACTCACTGCAAATTGAAGTTCATGTGTGTAATTTATCATAGTAATTTTAATAGGCCCTACAAGGAACATATACCAGCCAGTAGTCTCATGCTTCGGCAGGCAACTCTTTTTTTTTTTTAATTATTATTTCTAAATTTTATTCTTTTTTTTAAATAGATTTGTTTCATTCATTTATTTATTTATTTTTGGCTGCATTGGGTCTTCCATTACTGTGCGCAGGCTTTCTCTAGTTGCCGCGAGCGGGGGCCACTCTTCATTGAGGTGCGAGGGCTTCTCATTGTGGTGGCTTCTCTTGTTGCAGAGCACAGGCTCTAGGCGCGCAGGCTTCAGTTGTGGTGCATGGGCTTCGTTGCTCTGCGGCACGTGGGATCTTCCTGGACCAGGGCTCAAACCCGTGTCCCCTGCATTGGCAGGTGGATTCTTAACCACTGCACCACCAGGGAAGCCCTAGCATGCCACTCTTAATTGGTTGTGATCTGGCATAATTCTACTGTCTTGGCTCTTGCCTCAGTATGATAAATGATTCCCTAATTCCCTGGAAGTTGTAGCTTTTGGTGGAAGTAAATAATAAAGGATTTGGTCAGGAACCAGTTTTATTGCCATCAGTATGTTAGCGTGTACTTTAAGAAATACAGGTGATTATCTGGGCCAGAAACAAACCGGCAGTTTTTGATGCCAAAAAATGCAATTTGGAGATAGGAGGCTAGTGAGTTTTCAGTTGATGAAAACCTTTGACTGCTATTGTGGATATTGGCTGAGTTTTAACCTTTGTTTCTTAATCAAAATCAGAAAGACCTCATAGTCATATTTGGGAAAATATCACTTTGGAATTCATGGTGTGGAATAATGCAAATGCCTTTCACTTTACCTATTAAATTACATTTGCTTAGGTACAGCTCACTCTGCTTACTGCCGTAGTGAAGCTGGTTTCTCAAGAAACCATCAGAAATGCAGGAGCTGGTACAGCAGGTCTTGAGTTTGGCAACACAGGTAAGAAGTCTGAAAAAAGCATGGAGTTGACTTGTCTTGTTTTAAATTCTAGGAAATTGTGAAACTTCTTCCAAGAAGGTTCATTTGCAGAGATTTTAAACGGAAGGAGTGCAGTCTTTAGATTCTGTTAAAAAAATAAAAACAGTGCCTCTTTTACATATTCTGCTGAATTAGAACTGGTTGCATGGCTTCTAAATGAATCGGCTGACTCCAGTTTTAATGATAATTCATGAAAATTGAACTTAGACTCTTTAGTGTTAATGAAGGACATGACTTTGTGAAAATGACATTGAGTCTCACAGTATCTCCTTCTGGGGGACTTAATTTCAGCTTTCAAATGAAAGTACCCTGTAGAGATGGTAAATGCTTTGACAAATATCTCGTGTGCTGTTCTACCTTCTAGATAAGTTGCCTTTCTCTTTAAGTACTTTTAAAGTGCTAATGCTGCTTCCTTAATTATTTAGTATTTTTGGTCCTTTTAGGGAGGGTTCTGATTTCAGGAATGTGGAAACCAGCTGAATACACAGAAATCAAAGTAATTACTTTTTCTGACGTAACTAGTATAGTGATCAGTCCATCATGATCCAGTAATGTTCTTAATTGAATTTGAGAACAGGCTGGCTTTAGCAGGCTGTCAAGAGTTATGATGTGTGTTTACACATGGAATCTGATTCAGATATTCAGTTTACCATTTTCCTCTTTCATCTCTTTATAGTTGTATATTAACAGCATTTGATCTCTTTTATAGTTCTTTAACCTAGTTCTGAGCTGTCATCTTTCTTTTTTTTTTTTTTTTTTTTTTTTTTGCTCTGGGGAGCTTTATTTCATATCAATAATGAACACAATTGGAGGACTAAATATGGTAAATCCTGTAATTAATTACTACGGTTGGGGTGTGCACTTAGTACACTTCTTGAAACCCAGTTCCAAACTGAGACCATAAATGTGAACCTTGAATAGTTGCCAATACATCATCTGTTAAGTGGTCAAAGCGCATCATTTTGTACATGATAAATGCAAAGTTCTTCTTTCCTCTGACAGTATTTAATTTTAGAAATGTCAGGAATCCATTTTAAGGAAAAGAAGTTCGACGGGCAGATAAGGCATTTGAATACTTAATGGAATACTATAAAGCAGACAACATTATTAAATAAGTTGTTTATAGAATATGCTATACAACTCTGAAAAAAATACAGCCAAGAAAACTGCTAGAGTCAAAGACTACTTTCTGACACTTGATTCAAGTACAGATGTTTTACAATCAATGAACTCAAATGTGAAGAAGACCTGAACTAAAAATTAAGATAATTGTCATGTCTGATTACTGATGCACATAAATATTACTGAGAATTATCACTTGATTATCTTTTTAGGAGCAGTTGACCAACAGTAGTTGAGTTAAAGGATGTCAGAAAATTCACTTCACAGAAAATAGAGGTGTCCCGCTCCACCCCTTGTATCTCTCAGTCTTCTCCATTTCTCCAACAAATTATGAATGAACTTTTTAATGTGCTATTTCCCCAAGTCTCTAAACCTTCACTTGACCCCATTATGGTTAGTGTGAAGATGCATCCATATGAGTATGTGGAGTCAAGGGCAGGCCATGGCTCACCATCTGTCCATGAAAAGTGGACTGGGAGGTTGTCCATCACTGATGAGGCATGTCTTGACACTAAGAGCAGAAATTGGTCATCTTCTGAATCAAAGTAGTTTAGGTTAGACGTTAATTTTCACGTTAGTGTTTAATAGGTCATCTACAGGGGGCCATTTTGAATAGAAATTGCCCCTTCTTAATCATGTAGTGCTTATTACAGACTCTGTAGGGTGATTGCCATTAAATTAGCCATGTATTTGACTTCACCTTAGGGCCTTGAAGTTCATTTCTGTCTTTTGCTACAGGCCCTGGAGCCTCTCTCCTTTGTATGAAAGAAAGAGCTCTGGGGGGTGCTGGGAAGATGGCGGAAGAGTAAGACACGGAGATTGACTTCCTCCCCACAGATACACCAGAAATGCATCTACACGTGGAGCAACTCCTACAGAACACCTACTGAATGCTGGCAGAAGACCTCAGTCCTCCCAAAAGGCAAGAAACTCCCCACGTACCTGGGTACGGCAAAAGAAATAAAGAAAAAACTGAGACAAAAGAATAGGGACGGCACCTGCACCAGTGGGAGGGAGCTGTGAAGGAGGAAAAGTTTCCACACTCTAGGAAGCCCCGTCGCTGGCGGAGACTGGGGGAGGCGGAGGGGGGAGCTTCGGAGCCGCAGAGGAGAGCACAACAACAGGGGTGCGGCGGGCAAAGCAGGGAGATTCCCGCACAGAGGATCGGTGCCGACCAGCACTCACCAGCCCAAGAGGCTTGTCTGTTCACCCGCCGGGGCGGGCGGGGCTGTGAGCTGAGGCTCGGGTTTCGGTCGGAGCGCAGGGAGAGGACTGGGGTTGGCGGCTTGAACATAGCCTGAAGGGGTTAGTGCACCACGGCTAGGCTAGCCGGGAGGGAGTCCGGGGAAAAGTCTGCACCTGCCTAAGAGGCAAGAGACTTTGTATTCCCTCTTTGTTTCCTGGTGCGTGAGGAGAGGGGTTTAAGAGCATTGCTTAAAGGAGCTCCAGAGACGGGCGCGAGCTGCGGCTAAAAGCGTGGACCCCAGAGACGGGAGCGAGCCACGGCTAAAAGTGCGGATCCCAGAGACGGGCGCGAGCCGCGGCTAAAATCACGGACCTCAGAGACGGGCGGGAGACGCTAAGGCTGCTGCTGCTGCCACCAAGGGGCCTGTGTGCGAACACAGGTCACTATCCACACCCCTCTTCCGGGGAGCCTGTGTAGCCTGCCACTGCCAGGTTCCCGGGATCCAGGGACAACTTCCCAGGGAGAACGCACGGCGGGCCTCAGGCTGGTGCAACGTCACGCCGGCCTCTGCCGCCGCAGGCCCGCCCCGCACGCCGTGCCCCTCCCTCCCCCCCCCCCCCCCGGCCTGAGTGCGCCAGAGCCCCCGAATCAGTGGCTCCTTTAACCCCGTCCTGTCTGAGCAAAAAACAGTCGCCCTCCAGCGACCTACACACAGAGGCAGGGCCAAATCCAAAGCTGAGCCCCTGTGAGCTGTGAGAACAAAGAAGAGAAAGGGAAATCTCTCCCAGCAGCCTCAGAAACAGCGGATTAAAGCTCCACAATCAATTTGATGTACCTGCATCTATGGAATACATGAATAGACAACGAATCATCCCAAATTGAGGAGGTGGACTTCGAGAGCAAGGTCTATGATTTTTTACCCTTTTCCTCTTTTTGTGAATGTGTATGTGTGTGCTTCTGTGTGAGATCTTGTCTGTATAGCTTTGCTTCCACCATTTGTCCTAGGGTTCTATCCATTCATTGTTTTTTTTAAAAATTTTTTTCTTAATAATTAATTTTAATTTTAATAACTTTATTATACTTTACCTTCTTTCTTTCTTTCTTTCTTTCTTTCTTTCTTTCTTTCTTTCTTTCTTCCTTCCTTCCTTCCCTCCTTTCCTTCCTTCCTTCCTTCCTTCCTTCCTTCCTTCCTTCCTTCCTTCCTTCCTTCCTTCCTTCCTTCCTTCCTTCCCTCCTTTAGACAACGAATTATCCCACATTGAGGAGGTGGATTTTGAGAGCAAGATTTATGATTTTTTCCCCTTTACCTCTTTTTGTGAGGGTGTATGTGTATGCTTCTGTGTAAGATTTTGTCTGTATAGCTTTGCTTCCAACATTTGTCCTAAGGTTCTATCCATCCCTTTTTTTAATCTAAATAATTATTTTTTAATTCAGTAACTTTATTATACTTTATTTTATTTTATGTATCTTCTTATTTTCTGTCTTTTTTCCTTCCTTCCCTCCTTCCTTCCTTCCTTCCTCCCTCCCTCCCTCCGTTCTTTCCTTCTTTCCTTCTTTTCTTCTTTCTTTCTTTCTTCTTTTCTTTCTTTCTTTCTTTCTTTCTTTCTTTCTTTCTTTCTTTCTTTCTTTCTTTCTTTCTTTCTTTCTTTCTTTCTTTCTTTCTTTCTTTCTTTCTTTCTTTCTTTCTTTCTTTCTTTCTTTCTTTCTTTCTTTCTTTCTTTCTTTCTTTCTTTCTTTCTTTCTTTCTTTCTTTCTTTCTTTCTTTCTTTCTTTCTTTCTTTCTTTCTTTCTTTCTTTCTTTCTTTCTTTCTTTCTTTCTTTCTTCATACTTCTACTAATTCTCTCTACTTTTTCTCCCTTTTATTCTGAGCCATGTGGATGAAAGGCTCTTGGTGCTCCAGCCAGGAGTCAGGGCTCTGCCTCTGAGGTGGGAGAGCCAACTGCAGGACACTGGTCAACAAGAGACCTCCCAACTCCACATAATATCAAATGCCAAAAATCTCCCAGAGACCTCCATCTTAACACCAGCACCCAGCTTCACTCAACGACCAGCAACCTACGGTGCTGGACAACCTATGCCAAACAACTAGCAAAACAGGGACACAACCCCATCCATTAGCCTAAAATCATAATAAGTCCACAGACAACCCAAAACACGCCACCAGACGTGGACCTGCCCACTAGAGAGACAAGATCCAGCCTCATCCACCAGAACACAGGCACTAGTCCCCTCCACCAGGAAGCCTACACAACCCACTGAACCAACCTTAGCCACTGGAGACAGATATCAAAAACAACGGGAACTACGAACCTGCAGCCTGCAAAAAGGAGACCCCAAACACAGTAAGATAAGCAAAATGAGAAGACAGAAAAACACACAGCAGATGAAGGAGCAAGATAAAAATGCACCAGACCTAACAAATGAAGAGGAAATAGGCAGTCTTCCTGAAAAAGAATTCAGAATAATGATAGTAAGGATGATCCAAAATCTTGGAAATAGAATGGACAAAATGCAAGAAATATTTAACAAGGACCTAGAAGAAATAAAGATGAAACAAGCAACGATGAACAACACAATAAATGAAATTAAAAGTACTCTAGATGGGATCAATAGCAGAATAACTGAGGCAGAAGAACGGTTAAGTGACCTGGAAGATAAAAAATGGAAATAACTACTGGAGAGCAGAATAAAGAAAAAAGAATGAAAAGAACTGAGGACAGTCTAAGAGACCTCTGGGACAACATTAAACGCACCAACATTCGAATCATAGGGGTTCCAGAAGAAGAAGAGAAAAAGAAAGGGACTGAGAAAATATTTGAAGAGATTATAGTTGAAAACTTCCCTAATATGGGAAAGGAAATAGTTAATCAAGTCTAGGAAGCACAGAGAGTCCCATACAGGATAAATCCAAGGAGAAATACGCCAAGACACATATTAATCAAACTGTCAAAAATTAAATACAAAGAAAGCATATTAAAAGCAGCAAGGGAAAAACAACAAATAATACACAAGGGAATCCCCATAAGGTTAACAGCTGATCTCTCAGCAGAAACCCTGCAAGCCAGAGGGAGTGGCAGGACATATTGAAAGTGATGAAGGAGAAGAACCTGCAACCAAGATTACTCTACCCAGCAAGGATCTCATTCAGATTTGATGGAGAAATTAAAACCTTTACAGACAAGCAAACGCTGAGAGAGTTCAGCACCAACAAACCAGCTTTACAACAAATGCTAAAGGAACTTCTCTAGACAAGAAACACAAGAGAAGGAAAAGACCTATAATAACGAACCCAAAACAATTTAGAAAATGGGAATAGGAACATACATATCAATAATTACCTTAAATGTGAATGGACTAAATGCTCCCACCAAAAGACACAGATTGGCTGAATGGATACAAAAATAAGACCCTTATATATGCTGTCTACAAGAGACCCACTTCACACCTAGAGACACATACAGACTGAAAGTAAGAGGATGGAAAAAGATATTCCATGCAAATGGAAACCAAAAGAAAGCTGGAGTAGCAATTCTCATATCAGACAAAATAGACTTTAAAATAAAGACTATTAGAAGAGACAAAGAAGGACACTACATAATGATCAAGGGATCGATCCAAGAAGAAGATATAACAATTGTAAATATTTATGCACCTAACATAGGAGCACCTCAATACATAAGGCAAATACTAACAGCCATAAAAGAGGAAATTGACAGTAACACATTCATAGTAGGGGACTTTAACACCCCACTTTCACCAATGGACAGATCATCCAAAATGAAAATAAATAAGGAAACACAAGCTTTAAATGATACATTAAACAAGATGGACTTAATTGATATTTATAGGACACTCCATCCAAAAACAACAGAATACACATGCTTCTCAAGTGCTCATGCAACATTCTCCAGGATAGATCATATCTTGGGTCACAAATCAAGCCTTGGTAAATTTAAGAAAATAGAAATTGTATCAAGTATCTTTTCTGACCACAATGCCATGAGACTAGATATCAATTACAGGAAAAGATCTGTAAAAAATACAAACACATGGAGGCTAAACAATACACTACTTAATAATGAAGTGATCACTGAAGAAATCAAAGAGGAAATAAAAATTACCTAGAAACAAATGACAATGGAGACAAACGACCCAAAACCTATGGGATGCAGCAAAAGCAGTTCTAAGGGGGAAGTTTCTAGCAATACAAGCCCAGCTTAAGAAGCAGGAAACATCTCGAATAAACAACCTAACCTTGCACCTCAAGCAATTAGAGAAAGAAGAACAAAAAACCCAAAGCTAGCAGAAGGAAAGAAATCATAAAAATCAGATCAGAAATAAATGAAAAAGAAATGAAGGAAACAATAGCAAAGATCAATAAAACTAAAAGCTGGTTCTTTGAGAAGATAAACAAAATAGATAAACCACTAGCCAGACTCATCATCATTTAGCATCTGACATTTGTGTTACTCTCACTGATAATAAATCCAAGGTTGGGGCTCTTTTTCTAGAGGATTTACAAGGAGGATGAAAGGTGGCCTTAAACCTAGCTATAAGAAGCACCATAGCATCCTTATTAACCATTTGTATAATTAGACTTAAAATTGGAAATACTAAGCATTTAGTATTTGTTCTCTAGTTTAGAAATATTGCCTAGCTTGTCAACACTGAAGTCAGTCTAGTGTAGATCTGATATACAGAGCAACAGCAGGAGGAGAAAGACATAATAGAGAAGTAACATTTTACTTTGCATTCTTTCCACTCTCCTTTTTCCATTGGTACTGCATATGGATTCTAGAGTGCCATTGCCCAGATTTGGTTTCCATGCATTTTACTACACCTTTTTAGAGTTTTGATTTAGGTTAGTGTCATTGGTGTCCCTCTAGTCTCAGCCTCACTTGATGTCATGCTCAGATTGAAATTCAAAAGGGGAAGGGGAAACTCCCTGTAAATGAAGCATATTTCGGCCCTTGGGAATAGTGCCTTCCAGGCTAAGCTAGGATTATTTTAATTTTGCCTTTCTGAGGGGCAGCACGCCTGGTTGCTTTCTGAACTCTCTGCCTGCTCTGAATTCTCTGCCTGCTCATCCAGCTCGGTGTGGGGGATCCCTGCTGCAGATAGTAAACCAGTTGTCCTTCGCAGGAGTCTTGTCTTTGTGTACACACCCATTACATAGAGTAACCAGAAATGTGATTCAAAACTGAGCTATAGTGTTTTGGCACAACTTAGTAGCTTTGTTGTAAGGTTACTCCATTGGATATTATCCCCACAGACTTTTAATTGATTAAGAGATTATGTAACGTACTTGTTTACTAACATTACAGTAATACCTAGAAATGACAAATTTAAATAATGTAGAAAGATCAGGTGGAAAATTAAGCTTCCCTGTCCCCACTTCCCCATAAGTAGCCACTATTAACTTTTTCTGTGTCCTCTCAGAAGAAAAAAAGATCATGCATATACCTGTATGTTTGTATCCTTTAAATACTGTCAGTGGGATATACTGTTTTGCACCTTGTTTTTTCTCTACCACAGTCTTTTGAATGTCTGTATCCACTTTATTGATGTGTACCACAAAGTATTTAATCTTTCTCCTGGTGATGGACATTTAGATTATTCATCTAGTCCTATCCCCGCCCCCTTTTCTGTTATTATGATGTTACCATGAACATTCTTGTTTATGTGTATCATGGTATATTTTTGTAAGCGTATCTATAGGATAAACTTGGAATGTGCTTGATCATTTAAGCATTTAAAAATAGACATTACAGGGGCTTCCCTGGTGGAGCAGTGGTTGAGAGTCCGCCTGCCGATGCAGGGGACACGGGTTCATGCCCCGGTCCTGGGGGATCCCACATGCCGTGGAGCCACTAGGCCCGTGAGCCATGGCCTCTGAGCCTGCGCATCCGGAGCCTGTGCTCCACAGCGGGAGAGGTCACAGCAGTGAGAGGCCCGCGTACCACACACACACACAAAGACATTAGAGGGACTTCCCCGTGGTCCAGTGGTAAAGAATTCGCCTTCCAATGCAGGGGT
Organism: Leucopleurus acutus; assembly: GCF_964270905.1. Classification (NCBI taxonomy): domain Eukaryota; kingdom Metazoa; phylum Chordata; class Mammalia; order Artiodactyla; family Delphinidae; genus Leucopleurus; species Leucopleurus acutus. Next base: position 10,986 of record NW_028138425.1, read on the forward strand.
CGTAGGTTCGATCCTTGGTTGGGGAACTAAGATCCCATATGCCACCGGGCAACTAATCCCACACACCACAGCTACTGAGCCTGCGTGCAACAACTACTGAGCCTGCGCACCTCAACTAGAGAGCCCATGTGCCACAAACTACAGAGCCCATGCTCTCTGGAGCCTGTGCTCCACAACGAGAGAGAGAAGTCAACACACCACAACTAGACAGAAGCCCACGTGCCACAGCGAAGAGCCTGCACAGCAACAAAAAGATCCTGCTTGCCGCAATGAAGATCCTTTGTGCTGCAACTAAGACCCAAAGCAGACAAAAATAAAACAATAAATTATTTTTTTTAAATAAGACATTACCGGGGCTTCCCCGGTGGTGCAGTGGTTGAGAGTCCGCCTGCCGATGCAGGGGACGCGGGTTCGTGCCCCGGTCCGGGAAGATCCCACATGCCGCGGAGCGGCTGGGCCCATGAGCCATGGCCACTGAGCCTGCGCGTCCAGAGCCTGTGCTCCGCAATGGGAGAGGTCACAACAGTGAGAGGCCCGCGTACCGTAAAAATAAATAAATAAATAAATAAATAAATAAGACATTACCAACTTACCGTCCAAAAAGGTGACACCAAATTATGTTCTCCAAAGCAGAATGTAATAGTGCCAGATTCCTTATATTCTCCTTCACTGAGCATTACTGACTTTTTGAATTTTTGACCCTCTGATAGATGAAAAATAGTATTTTGTACTATTAAATAGTGTCATTTTCTTCTTTTCTTTTTCCTTTTTTTCCTGTAATGTGGTTGAGTATATTCTCATGTTTACTAGCCACCCACTGACTAATGGGTATTCTGTCTTTAGTCAGGACAGTTCATGAATTCCTGTTGGTTTTTTATATGTGTGTGTGCGTGTGTGTGTGTGTGTGTGTAAACTGGTACACTCCAGGAGTATCACAGATTCTGGGGCCAGAGGGGGGTCACGAATGAATCATATAGAGAAAATAGGCATTCAGATTACTTAAATGACATCTGAATACTTACTATTTCCCAGAGACTATAACGAGAGTTAAAAATATACATAAGACATGGTCTTTGCCCTTAACACATTACTGATAATGAATTTGGTAATGATTTTTAAAAGTCTTCAAATATTGTAAACATGCGATTTTCATTAGATCAGTTTTTTCCCCTTTTAAGCCTTTTACCAAAGCTACTAACCAAAGAAACCCCATGTTATGCTCATTGGAATTTCTCCTTTCGCCATGGCTACCCATAGACTATTTTGGGGCTTGTTTTTCTTGTTTTGTTTGTTTTTGGCTTTGGTTTTGGGTTGGGTTTTTGTTTTGTTTGGTTGGGGGTTTTTTGTTTGTTTTTTGATTTTTGGTGGGTTCGTTTTGGTTCTTAAATAGTTGAGAATGATCTCAAAATTCAGCAAATATGACTTTATCCGGAGCCTTTTGCATTTGGCTTGGTATTTATGGTATAAAAATCACCTTAGTTGCCTAAGGAAGTGAAATCTTAATTTCATCTTTATTCAGAAGCGTCCTGTCTGGTTTCATTGGGCTTTATACTGTGTTTCAGGTCTGGCTGCCTGCAGTAAAGGCTAAGGGCCTGGAGATTCCGGGAATATTTACTCACCGCCAAGGGCACATCTATATGGAAATGAACTTCACCAACAAAGCTCTGCAGCACATGACAGACTTTGCAATTCAGTTTAACAAGATATAGGTAAGAAATCTGAGTTCCCCAGCTCGATCCTGACAGCAGTGTACTTTGTGTCCAACAAGAGAGTGTTCTATTTAGCAGTGGGTAAAAACTCTCGTGTTGGCAGATGTTTGATGTAGAGTGAGTGGAGGCTGTTGCACATCTGTTCAGTGGTCAGCTTCAACACTGGAGGCCCTAGGGAATTTTTCTGGGAAAACTCATCCATATGGAATAAGAAAACTGTCTTTGCCATTATAATCATACCTTTTCTATAATGTTTTGTAAATGAAATCACGTAGTATGGAGTCTTTTGCATTTGGTTTCTTTCACTTAGCATAACGCTTTGAGATGTCTCAGCAGTCTGTTCTGTTTTACTGAGTAGTGCTCCATCGATGCTTATACCGTGATTTGTTTACACTTTCACCAGTTGGTGGAACTGGGGGTTGTTTCCAGTTTTACCTTTTATGACTAAAGCGCCTGTGAATATTCACGTACAGGTCTTTGTGTGGATATATGTTTTCATTTTTCCTGGATAAATACCTAGCAGTGGTATTGCTGGGTCATATGGTAATAAGTGTGAATGTTCCAGCTGTTCCATACTCTTACCAATGCCAGCCATGCTTATACATGTATAGTAATATCCCATTTTAACTTGAATTTCCCTAATGACTAGTGATATTGAACATTCTTTTCATAATCTTATTGACCATTCTTATATCTTCTTTGGTGAAGTATCTGCTCAAATCATTCCTTTTTCTTTTTTTCTTTTTAATTGATTTATTATCAAGTAATAAATTTCTTTATATACTCTGGATACAAGTCCTTTGTCAGATATGTCTTGCAAATATTTTCTCCCAGTCTGTGGCTTGCCTTATTTTCTTAACAGTGTTTTTCAAAGAACAAGTTTTTTATTTTTTGTTTTATTTATTTATTTTTTTAAGGGAGATTGCGATTGGCACATATACACTGTTTTGTTTTGTTTTGCTTTTTTTGGCTACGTGGGGTCTTCGTTGCTGCGTGCCGGATTTCTCTAGTTGCCGTGAGCAGAGGCTACTACCTTCGTTGAGGTGTGCGGGCTTCTCATTGCAGTGGCTTCTCTTGTTGTGGAGCACGGGCTCTAGGAATGCGGGCTTCAGTAGTTGTGGCATGTGGGCTCAGTAGTTGTGGCTCTCAGGCTCTAGAGTGCAGGCTCAGTAGTTGTGGCTCACGGGCTTAGTTGCTCTGCAGCATGTGGGATCTTCCTGGACCAGGGATTGAACCTGTGTCCCCTGCATTGGCAGGAGGATTCTTAACCACTGCGCCACCAGGGAAGCCCAAGTTTTTTATTTAAATAAAGTTTACTTTACAATTTTTTCCTTTTTATGTCTTTTGCTTTTTGTGTTCTGTTTAACAAATCTTTGCCTAACCCACAGTTACAATTTTTTTTAATGTTTTTAATAGAAGTGTTAATAGATTTAGCTCCTACCTTTACCTTTTAGAATTCATTTTGAGGTACTTTTGGTGAGATAATATGTGTAAAGTAAGAGTCAAAGTAAACTTTTTTTCCGTAGTAAGTCTTGAAGTCAGATAGTATAAACCCTCCTACTATGTATGTTCTTTTTCAAAAATTGTTTTGGCAATTCTAGGTCTTTTGCCTGCTGGAATTTTGCTTGAGAGTGCAGTGAATGTGCAGATCAGTTTGAGGAAGAATTGGCATCAAACAATATTGAGTCTTCTAATCCATTAGCATAGCATGTCTCCCCATTTATCTAGGTCATCTTTAACTTCTCTCTGCAGTGTTTTATAATTTTTCGTGTACAGATCTTGCACATCTTTTGTCACATTTAAGTGCTTTATAGTTTTGATGTTATAGTAAGAAGCATATTTTAGTTTTTGGTTGTTGCTAGTATATAGAAATACAACTGATTTTTATACATTGAACTTGTATCTTGAAACTTCATTAAACTTACTGATTAGTTCTAGTAGCCTTTTTTTAGATTCCTTATGGTTTTCCACATAGATAAATAATGAGAGCAAGATCAAAAGGGCAAAAGGGTTTTTTGACCCATAAGTGTTGATACCAAAATGAGTGATGTGTCTACTCAAAATCATTTCTTTATTGCATTTGGGACTCTAAAGTGTAGTTTATCTACAAAAAGGAAAATGTTTCTTCTGCTAGTCTTTGACTCTTGAAATTGATACTACCTATATAAACTCAATAATTATTTTATAAATATTAAAATCCCATCTTCCTTCCTGAGGCTCATTAGAACATAAATTCATTATAAATTTATATCATTGTTTATTTGTTACACCTATGGGCCTACCTTTCCTTTCTGCTCCATCTTTTTAAAATTGTATTCTTATGTTCCTGAGACGTAAGACATGTCTGTCTTCCCTCATATATTTTTGGGTTTTTTGTAACTTCAGACTCAGGCTTTTCCCATCTCTTTACTATTCTTGTATTATTATTAGGCAGGCTTCTCTGAGAAGTCAAACTTGTGGGTACTCACTGCCTGCCTTAGGCGAAGAAAGTGGCCAGATTTGAGTCTACAACTTATCCTTTGGGGTGTTGTTTGAAATGTTTAAGCCAATCAACTCTGCTTTACTTAGGCTGGCTCTTTCCCGATGATTGTATCCTGTGTAAGTAAGTAAAGAAGAAAGAAAATGAGAGTTACCAGTAAATCACCCTCTGGTCTGATCAGGCAGGTTATCAAGCAAGTGAAATAATATCATTATACTTTACAGGGTGGGTATTCTTAAGTGTTCTTTCTCCCAAAGATTATCTAAAGGAAGATGTAAAAGAAAAAGATGCTTATCAAACCTGTCCCTCTAGTGGCATGATAAACATAAGAAACTTTCAGAATCAGAGCATTAGCAAACCAGTTCTGTGCTTATGAATGTTTTCTCCTTCCTCAAATCTTCTTAATGGAAAAAAGAGGTTATGTTATAACTAGTGTTACAGCAAATTAGAATTGGGCACTTTAGTGCCTGCTATTCCTTATGTTTCCTTCAAATGGAGTAAAAAGCCATTGAAACCTAAAGACGTGACTAAATCCTGCCTCCTGATTAACCTCTGGGATTTCTTCATCCTCTCTCCTAGCTTTGGTGTCATCCCCAGCACTCCTCTGGACATCCATACACCACTGATGCCAAACCAGAACATTGATGTCTCCCTGCCTCAACACCTTGGGCCCAGTCATGAAGATGGAGCCTCTGAACAACCTGCAGGTTAGACTTTTACTTCACTCAGGGGGTACAGGTTTATGTCTTGCCAATGTTATCTGTAAAGCAACCCCTCTCTTTCTTATATTAGATTTGGTCATGGAATAGGGTTTGAAATAAATCTGTGGGGAAGACTTTTATTTTTCATTAAAAATACACACAGAAGTCACGCCTTGACACAAAGTTACTTTCTTTTTACTCAACAAACAAATGTTTCAAGGTGTTATGTGCAAACTTTTTTTTTCCTAAGACTTTCATAGGGAATTTGAACGTCACAAGAATAGATTTCAGTAGAGCTGTGTGGAGGTCATCTTTGAATACACAGCCATAAGTAGTTGAGTTTTCTGGATTTAAATATGATACGTGTGTGGTAAGTGTAGCGGCATCTTAGAGGAGCTCAGAACTTTATGAAGTTTATAAGAGCCTCTCCATCTTGAAAATATTGACTTTTTAGAATGCTTAAGGTCCTAGCTTAGAGTATCGTTTCGTTTTCACCACTTTGAATTTCTCTTTGAAATATAAGCCTTCTGGGGTTCGAGCAACATGAAGGCAGAGTAGTAAGCATGTAAGCTGAAGCTGTAGCAACCCTCAAGGGATAAAATACAGATATAAGCCCAAGAAGTTGAGGGTTTTAATGCTCACAAGGACAGAAGAGACCACCTTGGGCTGACCTGAGATGGGGAATTGTAACTGATCCCTGCACAAAGCTGAGAGCCTGGAAGGGCAAGTCCCTCAATGAAAGGGGAACTAGAAAAAGATTTCCACAGGGGCAAGTGATGAGAGAGTTCTCTTTGACCTGGGTTCTGGGCGACCTCTTGTGAGAAATCCAGGGCCCGAATTTATACTGTGTACGTGAAGAATTCTCCAAACCAGTAAATTAATGTAAAATTGGACCAGAACTGGTGAAACCCAGGGTACCTGGCGGAAGCAAATGCAGAACGGCCTTTATGCAATGGTTTTGAACTTTAAGGCCATCAGGACTCCCATCTGAGAAGAAAGTCTCTACTGAAAGTCAGCTCACAATTTAACCAAAAAAAAAACAAGAGGGAAAGGTGCACTGTGACTGACAGTCAGAAGATGCAACAAAGAGGATTGCTATCCCCTTCTATCGAGAACTTGAAATGATAGAATAGTATGAATGAGACTATAAAATATGTTTTAAATGATGAACAAAAAATTTCAACCTTCCACTTTCCAATCAAGACAGGTGGGATCCCATTGCTCAATCTCCTGGAAATACCAGTGTGGGATACTAATACTTATGGTGAGACATCAACAATAAAATTACTTAGAGTTGAAAGTAACATTCTCCAATAGTTTAAGTGCCAGTGCACCAAGCCTGCTTGCCAGTTGACTAACTACCTTGCTGCCTCAGCAGTTGACTGCTTCTTTCTCAGAAAAGGGTGTAATGATTTAGAGTGACGAGTGAGTCACAATATAACTTGGCTCAGTCTAGAAGAACAAAACAAGGATTTCTGTGCAGAAGGAATTGGCTCTCTTGCTATAATGAGACTAATGTGTTAAGGGGCTTTTCCAGCACAGAATCCTAAAAGAAACTAACTAACTCAAATTTACATCTCCTCTCTTTTCATTGAAGTCTAACCTCCTGTTGGCCCACAGAGCCTCAAGCCAAATATTTGAGGACAGTCAGCATGGGTGCGAGAATGCTTTACTTTAGAATTAGGAAAGGGAATTTGGGTCACAGAAATGAGGGCAAATTTCCTACTCTTAAAACCAAAAGGAAACAGTAAATAAATAAATGTCAGTTTACTTCCCTATTTGCATTTCCATTTCACATTCAGTGAAATGAACATCCCAAATAGGAACCCTCATAAAAGAAATTGAATCTTAGTCCAAACCCCTCCTTCAAAAGTATTGTTATGATATTAGGACTAGCAAGTTTTCATTTTCAGAAACGTGACATTATAAAAACAATCTTAAAAATTTTCTATCTAAGCAGAATATAATAAAGCAGCTTCCATCTGTAGTCAACTATCGATTCTCCATGTTTTCCCCATGGATTCTTTTCTTGCAGGGATGTCATAATAATAGGTATTTTCTCATTAATTGGTATTGCCCAATGGAGAAGATAAGCAAAAACTTGAAAAGAGGTGAAGTTTCTTTCCCCGCTGGGAGCAGCTCTATTTAATGTCTGCTAGTGCAAGGTGAAACTAATGACTAGCTTAAAGTGGTGGGCTACTTTAGATTTCAGCTTCCATTCTGCTCTTGTCCTAGTATGAACAAAAAGAATCAGATCTTAACTTCAACAAGCTTAGACCATAAAGATCCAGATAAAGCCAGGTAAAGGTTGATTGGCATTTAAATGTTATGCAAACATAATGTTTAAATTCAAGAGCTCATGCAGGAAAAATTAGTACTTTTCTAGTACTCCAGACCATAAAATCAGGAAAGAAAAAATGGGGGTTTAGGAAATGAAATTTTGAAAGCAGTGTGAGTTTTAGCTATTTTGGCTAATCTGATATCAACGTAGGACAGATAAATCAAACCTAGTCACCAAAACTGTAATGTAACATTTAGTACAAAAACTTTTCATTAAAAACATCGTCAAACTACTTATTGGCTTATAGTCTTTTTGAAAGATTATTGAAAGACACTGTTCCCTCTTAAAATGTAAAATAAGTTATAACTTAGGTGCCTACTAGAAATTTGAACCTAGAAAATTTTTTCAGCTGTACTAATAATGTTGGTTGTAAAAGCCTTTGTGAATTCAACTTATCAATATTACACAAAGTAAAGCTTAGCTTGTCCCCATTGGGAGCTTCTCTTGAGTTTATTTATATCATATAATTATATTCCTTAAAAAGAAAAGCGAATTGATCCCCTCTATTTAAATAAAACAAAAACCTTAACAAATGTCTAAATGAATTTTCTCTGAGTTTTCTCTGACTTTGATATCCTTGTTTTTCATTTCCTCTGTGTCAGTTGCTTAGAAACATTTTCCCAATATACTCCTTCAAACTTGATACCTGGCAGCTGACTGCTTCTTCAAGTCAGTGTCTGCAAAAAGACAGTAGAAAATGATATAACACATGTTCAACCCAATCTTTGTATAGATGCTGTA